>NC_089589.1:84707222-85007222 GCF_019320115.1 Miscanthus floridulus
ATACATGGTACCTCTATGGGGGTTCTCCCCCAAGCTAGCCCAAAGTCTATTGTCCTTCGGCTGCTTTTATTATAATGCAAAGCAAACTCGAGGGTTGATTTTATTATATTTATCTTTTATTATTATTATTATGTGCTTAAGAGGGTGTTGACATTCCTTAGCATCGCTACTAAGAACAGAGTTTTAATTATGTCCCAGCAACGGCACCAAAAATGCTTGTTCACATTTCTTAGCATCGCTACTAAAAATAGAGTTTTAAATCTAGTCCCCAGCAACGGCGCCAGAAATGCTTGTTGGTATTTATTAACTTGTCACTTGTTTTAATAGCCACCTATTATAAACCTATATCTCCTAACATTACTTTACTAAGTTGTCATCCCTAGTGATGATGCCAGAGATACTTGTTGGTACTACCTAGCATTACTATTAGAATAACTCTTAGTAGTTCTTTATTAATTTATATGACTAGAAAGAATATATATATATGAATGAAAAGAGATCTGCAAGTGCACAGATAATATACCATTGTACCACTTCATCCGGGAGTATTCCAGCTATCATTATTTATATTTTTACCATAGGGAAGGTCTAGCATGGACAAGTATTGATAACTTATACTATTGATGGAGAAGTAAACCATAACTAATATTCTACTCATAACAGGGGTAAGTTATAGCATAAGATATGTATATGATAAGTATTTATCAATGATATTGATAAATCACTCAGAGTACTCCTTTCTATGGCATTAGCATGGTAAGGTAGAATATTAGAGGAATAATTCCTAAGTCATTCTTAATTATAAGTCAAAGCATACGTTGATTAGTGCAATTACATCTAATAGTCATTGCTAAGATCATCTTCATATCTACACATAAGGGATATTACTAAGGGAGATTAAGAATAGAGCTTGTCCCCTTCGTAACTAGATCCTACGTGCTACCTACATCGGCGAGTGGACTACAAAGGACTCAACGGGAGTGTCACGTCTATGATCTACCATAAGACCCTAGAATATAGGGTGTATCTATAAGTAAACAACTTATAAGCACCATGCTTACACAATGTCGACCACCCACCCATGGATCCTTAGGGTGAGCGCTATACAAACATATGCATGAGTATGATGATAATCCAACTATACTAGGTATATAATCAAAGTAGACGATGAACATTATAACAAAGAATATGAATAAGAAGAATACTAATATTGTCATAACAATTGTAGCAAGCATATAAAAGTAATGGAGATACAAAAGAGAGAGGGGGCACAAAGATTATTCCGAACCACGCTCTTGACATGATCGGGAATCCAAGCGATGCCTGCTTGCCTTCCTCTAGACCTAGCCTAACTAGCTATGCCCTAGAATATGATGGAGCTCTAAGGATGATTAGGGTTTTTGTCTTCTCAAATGACTTGATGCCTTTAGGGGGGCAGGGGCTGATATATATAGGCCAGAGTGTCCAACGTGAGCCCTTGGATCAAATCGACTTAAGGAACATCATAGATGCAACCTAGGAGGCGGTGGAGAACTAACATTGTATTGTAGAGGCTGATAGGTGGGCCTAGGGCCGAGCGGCCTGGCAGCCTCTACCTCTCTTCCTCGATGTGGTGTCCTCTAGAACCTTCTAGTGTCCGTTTCACAGTGGATAAGCGCAATTAAATCTGACATGTAGGTCTATCTTGATGGTTTTATGGATAAACCCTGTAGAAATCATAGATTCATAAAAACTCATGGGCTTTGTTAGTTTAAACCCCTAGACCTTTGTTGGCTGATCTCAATTATGCCCTTATGCATGTTTTATTGACTGGTTTATAATGGTTGTTAACTACCATAAACAAACTCCCTCAAGCTTAACCTTTGCTAGTCCCTTAGGGAAAGCTAAACTCAGTAAATGGATCAGGAGTTGCGTCAATGCTTTCATTCCTCAAAAGTACACAGATGTTTAAACAAGAATTCTGCTCTAGATTAAAATAAACCGATCTGACTTCCAAACTTACCCATATTACCTTCAACTATGGAGCTCCTTAGTCTTAACTTGGGTCTTGAGCAATTGAAAGATAGAATGATCAAGTCAAGCACTATGTCTCAAGTTCTTTGCTCAACCATTATTCTAGAGTTTTTATAGGCTTCCAAAATAAAACTCAGAGCTTCCATTGTATGACACTCTCAAGTCTCTCAATATATATGGTATTTATGGATCGTCACCAAGGCAATAATAATGTTATGCCTTTCTCTTCCTACAACTAAGGCTTATGTGGAGCTCATAGGGGTGGAAAAAGCATGAAAGAGCATACTTACAATACATATATTGTAAAGTCAAACCTCGGATCCAAAGAGAGTTAAGCCATACAATCAAATCAAGATGTGCATGTGTGTGGATGTATATGGTGGCTAACCTAATTCTACTTTGCTCCTTGAAAACATATCTCTCTTTTGAAACTTGGAAACAACTTTGTAAGAAAACATGGGCTATCTTATTCATCTTTTTTTTCAGGTGGGCATTGGAGTACCCATTGTTTTATATATCTCAGACACTTGTCCATTTTTTCAACCCCTTTTTTCTCTCTTTTTTTCTTCTTTTCATGAATAACTTTTGCATAGCCTCATGCTTCTTTTCACAGCAACAAAACTTTTGAGAGATAGCAACAAGAATTTGGAGTATTTATTTGGTGGGTATCCTATAGGGTATATTTTTTTTGGTGTTCACTCCTAGTGTAAGAGTAAAATATTTTTAGGTGGATCTAGATGGAATGACATGTTGTTGCACCTACCCCCAGCGTAAGAGTAGTGCATATGTAGGTGGTGTGTACGTGATCTTGATTTTAAGAGCATGGCAAACCTCTCATAAGGGTCAACAAAGCTTGACTAAACTCAATGCAATGGAAGCAGCATATATGTGGAAGTTTTCCTAAACTAAATATCATATATGGCTCTAGTAGGAATTCAAGCTTTGTCATACAAGGAACTCATCATGTTGTTTTTTTCAAAAGATAAATCTTTAGAACTCTAGTATCACTGGGAACAAGATAAACAGCAGCTCAGACCTTCTTATATCATATCCGTCAATTACCTAGACTTAGATCATCAATTACCTAGACTTAGATCAAGCATATGCTACCCACGAGTTTCAAGTTCAGAGTAAATTCTTATATCAAATCAGTCGTATCCAAAACACGAGAGAATTCAATGCTGAAAACTAGGTACTTGAAAGAAATTACAACAGAGCAACTATTCATCATTTCCATTTCAAGAGATTATCTTCAGAGTCCTTTTTATTCAGCTCTTAAAAATAGAAAACTAGGCACACACTTTTATTTCGTTTTCTCACTTTTTAGATCACACCTTACTAATATATATATGTAAGACGAAGATAATTTTTATTTTGCTTTTAGTTATGCATCTCCCTTTTTTTAACAAATGTAGAGCAAACTTAAGGATAACAAAAGGGACAAAATACTTAGCTAGATACATGGGGGATGCTCCTCCCCCAAACTGGATGTTGTCGTGGTCGAATGTTGAAAGTTAAGTGATCCTTCTCAGAGCATGTTTGCCTAGCGGTTGTTCTTCACCTATCCTAGAAATTGATTCGGGAAGATGTACTTTGGGTGGAGTGAGATGAAGATGACCGGGTGAACTTGCTCTAGATCATATGTTTCATTCTGCAAAATAACAACAAGAACACCAAAACTCATGGCACGGATTAGGATAAGGGGTTAGCGGTCTGCCATTTGAAGATTAGTTGCTTTTGAGGTTTAGAAATATTTTTGAAGCGATAGAATTCTAGCAGGATGTCTATCTAGTATTTTTAGATTTTCTATTTTATGATATGCAGAATAGAAAATATGTATGCATAGTATTTTTAATTTTTATGCCACCACAGTGAATATTCCCATGGATTTTTACACACCATAGATTTATTCACATGGGGCTTTATGATGCAATGATGAAATGTAGTCATGAAACTTTTTATCTTTCTTTTATTAGCACAATAGAAATGCAAAGAAGTAAATATGCTAAAGTGAAATTAATTTATGCAATGCTAGAGAGTAAATATGGATAACTACCGTTGTTACCTCACGACGAGGGTTCAGATTTTTAAGTCCTCCGGACAGGACTTGACCAGAGAGAAGTCCTTCATTCCTTGGGTGCATCATCTGGTCTCAGCGGTGGAGACCCAAATGGCTGCACATCTTGTGATGGTGACTCTGATGATAATCTCACCTTTTCTTTCCACACTTGCTTGGACAAGTGGACTTGTCTTAGGCAGGAGTAGGTTCATCTTTCATAGGCAGCTTCAGGTTCTTCATCTTCTCATTCATTCCATCGGGGTTGGTTCCTTGGACATTGGGATGATCGATGTCTCCTCCTAGAGTGGCTCTTCTTGGGCTGTTCATAAGTAGTATAACTATTAAAGTAACAGCGTACCTTTTCTCCTAGGAATTGGAAGTGGACTTGTCCTAGATCCGACGTAGATGATCGTGTTGGTGGTGTTGATGAATGGTCTTCCAAGGATGATGGGTGTATCGTCTTTTCTTCTCCCATATCTAGGACCATGAAATTAGGAGGGGCATAGTGATCTTGTATTCTTACCATAACGTCCCTCGCTATTCCCTCAGTGAATCGGATTGATTGGTCTGCCATCTACAACTGCATATATGTAGGGAACAAAGTTTATTACCGAATAAATATTCATACATTACCTTGGACATTATATTGATGCCCGGTCCAATGTCAGCAGAAGGTCTTGTGGAAGATTCTTTTTCAAATGGTACACTCGATCATTGGTACGCCTGGATCATCCTTCTCAGCAAGGAATGGTGAAGCGAGGAGGTGGTCATACTTAGATCAGAGTGTGTTGATCATGTTAATCGTTTCTTCTTGTAGCTAACTAGTCTTGTTCTTCCTCCTTTGGTTGTTCTTTTTCTTGGTCACTATTGTCTCTTCAGGGTAGGTATGCCTTTTGTGGATGACTAGGATATTGTAAGATGTGGTTCTTGAATGAGAACTTCTCCTTCTTGTCCTTGATTGTGAAATAGATCTTGGCATTGTCCACGTAGATGATGGCTTTTACGGTGCTCAAGAAAGGTCTGCCTAGAATGATGGGTGCCCTTTCATCTCCACCTATTTTCAAAATCACAAAGTCTATGGGAACATATGATTGTCCCACTCGGATGATGGCATCTTCAAGAACTCCCTTGGGGTAGTAGAGTGACTGATCTACAAGCTACAAACACATATCTGTGTACAACAAAGTATCTCCATTAATTTTATCATAGATTACCTCCAACCATCTTGGCAGATAGCATGTCTACCTCCTAGAGTTGATGAATAGCTCCACCTCTCTTGTGGGTCTGAACACATTCTTCATTCTAGCCATGGTTGGAGGCCATCTTCTCGACAAGAGTGGTCGCAGCTAGAAGTGTAAGTGGCAAGAGTGCACCTCCAGCAGCAGCGTCTATGGTCTCACGGGTACTGTTAGTCAGCCCATCATAGAACGTCTGCATGAGTAGCCAATTCTCTATCCCACGATGAGGATATTCTGATATATAGTCTTGAAAGTGTTCATATGCCTTAGGGATAGATTCATCATGCTGTTGCTAAAAACTTGAGATTCTCCCACACAGAGCATTGGTCTTGCCCATGGGAAAGAACTTTGCTAGGAAGGCAGTGGAGCAGTTATCCCATGTAGTGTTTCTATCTTTGTTGGCGTAGAACCACTGCTTTGCCTTCCCAAAAAGTGAAGAATGGGAAGAGGCAAAGTAGTATGGAGTGCCTTGGTTACTCCCTTAATGGTGAAAGTGCTACAGATCTCCTGAAATTATTGGAGATGAGCACTAGCATCTTCATGTGCCTTTCCGCAAAACTAGCTCGCTTTGCACCATGTTGATGATAGCCGGCTTGAGCCTGAATCCATTGTCTCCCACATTGACTGTGGATCCAATCCGGATGTTGGCGGATGGTTGGAGTAGAGAATTCATGGAGAGTCCTATCAGCCATGGCTTCAAATTCGGAGTGTTAAGCTTCGCCTTATATGGTTGTCTTATGACCTCTAAAGCTAAAACTTTTTGAGTTTAGCCTTAGTCCTCTTAAGTAGTGCTTATAGATCATCAACGTAGTTTGTCGAAAGGTCAAAACTGGTCATACATTACCCTGCATAAGATACACAAGTAGATAAAAACAAGGGTAAGCCTATTTGAGCAGAGGTCAATGGTTATTTCGATCACATCAATAATTATAAGTTTATCAATACTTCCTTTGTCTAGCTACCTTCCCCGTAACGGCGCCAGAAATGCTTGTTGACATTCCTTAGCATCGCTACTAAGAATAGAGTTTTAATTCTATCCCCACCAATGGCGCCAGAAATGCTTGTTGATATTTCTTAGCATCGCTACTAAGAACAGAGTTTTAAATCTAGTCCCCAGCAATGATGCCAGAAATGCCTATTGGTATTTATTAACTTGTCACTTGTTTTAGTAGCCACCTATTATAAACCTATATATCCTAACATTACTTTACTAGGTTGCCATCCCTAGTGATGATGCCAAAGATACTTGTTGGTACTACCTAGCATTACTATTAGAATAACTCTAAGTAGTTCTTTATTAATTTATGTGACTAGAAAGAATATATATATGAATGAAAAGGGATCTGCAAGCGCACAGATAATATACCATTGTAGCACTTCACCCAGGAGTATTCCAGGTATCGTTATTTATATTTTTACCACAGAGAAGGTCTAGCAAGGACAAGTCATGATAACTTATACTATTGATGGAGAAGTAAACCATAACCAATATTCTACTCATAAAAGGGGTAAGTCATAGAATAAGATATATATATAAGTATTGATCAATGATAATGATAAATCACTCAGAGTACTCCTTTCTATGGCATTAGCATAGTCAGGTAGAATATTAGAGGAATAATTCCTTAGTCATTCTTAATTATAGGTCAAAGCATACATTGATTAGTGCAATTACACCTAATAGTCATTGCTAAGATCATCTTCATATCTACACATAAGGGATATTACTAAAGGAGATTTAGAATGGAGCTTGTCCCCTTCGTAACTAGATCCTACGTGCTACCTACATCAGGGAGTGGACTACAAAGGACTCAACGGGATTGTCACGTCCGTGATCTACCACATGACTCGGAATATAGGGTGTATTCATAGGTAAACAACGTATAAGCACCATGCTTACATAATGTCGACCACCCACCCATGGATCCTTAGGGTGAGCGCTATACGAATATATGCATGAGTATGATGATAATCCAACTATACTAGGTATATAATCAAAGTAGACGATGAACATTATAATGAAGAACATGAATAAGATGAATACTATTATTGTCATAACAATTGTAGCAAGCATATAAAAGTAATGGAGATACAAAAGAGTGAGGGGGTACAAAGATTATACCGAACCATGCTCTTGACACGATCGAAAATACAAGCGAAGCCTGCTTATCTTCCTCTAGACCTAGCCTAACTAGCTATGCCCTAGAATATAATGGAGCTCTAAGGATGATTAGGGTTTCTGTCTTCTCAAATGACTTGATGCCTTCAGGGGGGCAGGGGTTGATATATATAAGTCGGAGCATCCAACGTGAGCCATTGGATCAAATCAACTTAAGGAACGGCGTAGATGCAACCTAGGAGACTGTGGAGAACTGACATTGCAACATGGAGGCTGATAGGTGGGCCTTGGGGCTGGGTTGCCTGCAGGTGGGGCTGGTTGGCCCCACCTAGCAGCCTCTGCCTCTCTACCTCAGCGTGGTGTCCTCTAGAACCTTCTGTGTCTATTTCGCGTTGGATAAGCACAATTAAATCTGACATTTAGGTTTACCTTGATGGTTTTCTAGATAAACTCTGCAGAAATCATAGATTCACCAAAACTCATGAAATTTGTTAGTTTAAACCCCTAGACCTTTGTTGGTGATCTCAATTGTGCCCTTATGCATGTTTTATTGACGGTTTATAATGGTTGTTAACTACCATCAATAGAGGGCTTCCCCCAAGCTTATTCATGATAATGACAAAATGAATAATGTCTGGGAATAGATTTAGAGTAAGAATAAAGTAACTAGCTACCTTTAAAAGTTTTACATCCTCATTATTTATTATATATTTTGGTAGCTAGCATATTTGGAATTTTGATAATAAGCATGTAATTTAGATTTTAAGTTTTGAATCATAAGAATTTGATAACTACCAATTTACCTTCGGCAAGGGCTCACATTTTTAAGTCCAATGAGCAGGATTTTTCTCCTTTCACTTCTCGCTGGATGATGAGGCATCGGGTCTAGGAGAAGTAGACATGGACTGCCTATGCTTTCTTCGGTCTCCACACCATTTTGTTTGTTCTTGGTGGTGTGGTGGTGGAGTTCGGAGCTTCTTCCTTTTGTTTCCACACCATTTTGTTCTTCTTGGGTGGTGTGGAAACAACCTTTGGTGTTTCTTCTTTTGTGATTTGTTTGATTTTCTTTTGCTCCCGGCCTCTTTCTATTTTCTTTATTCTTTTTGACTGAGGTTGTCCACTAATTGAGGTTGAATCTCAACCTCGTTATGCCTTATGGATTTGACCCGTACTTGATTATGATCATGGAGCATTGCTCCTATCTAGGCTAGAGGTTGAACTTATCTTCTTTACATTGGCTCCAACATCATTTAGTGGTCCCAGTTGTGCTCAAGAAGGGACTGCCCAAGGATGAGTGGTGACTCTTTTGTGGTTTCCATATCGAGGACCATGAAGTCGACAGGGACTGAAGTAACCCTAGATTTTCACCTGGGATATCTTCGTCATTCCCTGCCAGGTAGCGGACCAATGAATTGGCCTAGCTAGAGCTACATTGGTGTTGGTGCTGAGGTGTGTGAAGTTTAGCTTATCGAAAATGACCTTGGGCATAACTATGACACTAGCCCCAAGGTGACACAAGGCATGATCGAACTACTGTGCCCCAATTGAGCATGTGATGGCGAGACACTCAGGGTCCTTCTTCTCGGGTAGACGGTTGAGTATAGCTGTGCTACATTCTTCCGTCAATTTGGCTGACCTATGTGGATGGTAGTGGTCGTTTGTTGCTGATGATGTCCTTGATGTACTTTGCGTAAGAAGGTACATGCAAAACGTCCGTTAATGGAACGCTCACATGTATCGTCTCTATCATCTCAACAAAAGGAGCGAATTGCTCATCCATGGCTTGTTTTCTATTTCTTGTGGGAAATGGCTAGGAAGCTTTTGTCGATGAAGTCTTGGGGTGTCATTTCCTCCTCTTGTTTTTTGTGTTTTTGTTGAAGGTTCTGCCTCTTGGCGCTCTTTTGCCTTTCCTACAGAATGGTTAGGATTTGGTGGATCACAAGTGGACTTACCACCCCTCGTGGTCACCACATTAACTTTTTCAATGGAATTATTGGGTTGCCCGAGATCTTCCCGTTGTTATCAACAGGAATAGCTATAGCAATCTGAGCTAATTATGTTTCAATCATTTTATTAAAGCTCAGTTGGTTCTTAATAGAAGAAGTTAAACCTTGAATTTTAGTATTTATATTTTCTAGCATTTTATCATTTGACATAATCTTTTAAGTGAGATTTTCCTTAATTTTAGCTTGACCTAAGGACTAAATCTTTCAAGGAAGGTTGATTAGAATTGTAATTGGAAATGAAGTTCGAAATACCTCCTTTGAATGGTGGACATGATTGGTTATTCTACCCGTTATTGCCTTGTGGATGGAACCCATTGTTTATGTAGGTGGCGTCCTCACGGGTCTCGGGCCAGTCGTTTCCCGAATGTCCAACATTGCCACAGTCTTCGCATGTCATATGCAAGTCTATGGCATTGATGGCGCCCTTCATTGCTTCTTTCTCGTGGGCACGCTCGTCCAACCTCTTCATTAATAGATCCATTTTTGCGGCAAGCTTGTCCATCTCCTTCACGGTATGCATGCCTTTTTGTAGTGTTTGTGATCTTTCCTCGCTCTAGCTCTGATTTGACACCATCTTTTTATGTGAGCTATAGCTCCATCGATGGTGAGTGAGAGGAAAGCTCCTCCAGCAGCGGCATCAATGTGCCCTCTTGACATGGGGGTTAATAATGTACCCATCATAGAAATTCTAGAGCACGAGCCAGCTTTCTATCCCATGGTGTGGGCATGCTTGGATGTATTCCTATAGCCTTTCCCATGCCTTAGGAATAGATTCCATTAAATTCTATTAGAAATTGGAAACTCTTCCCCTCAGGGCATTGGTTTTGCCCATGGGGAACAATTTAGCGATGAACGCCGTGGATCATTTCGCCCATGTGTTCACAGCTTCCTTGTCCTTGTAGAACCATTGGTTCACCTTCCCCACGAGGGAGAAAGGAAACATATGGAGTTTGATGCTTTCTGGTGCGACGTCTTTTATGACGATGGTGTTGCAAAGCTCGAGGAAGTGTTTGTAGATGCGTGTTTCCGTCCTCACTAGGCAAACCATAGAAAGGGTTTGCCTACACCATCGTGATTAACCCAGTCCTGAGTTCGAAGTTTCTGGTGCCTGTGTTGACAGCAGGCCCAATGAGCATGTAGGCAACAACGGGGACGGAGTACTCGCGGAGTGACTTGTTGGCCATAACAGTAGTAGCAGATGGTGTGGGGGTGACTGGTTGGTTTTTTGGATGAGTAGCAGAAGAAGCGGTGCAGGACCGACTCTTCCTTAGGAGTGCGTTCGGATTTTTGGTGTAATTTTCTGATAAGACAAAACCGGTCATACACTATTCTGTTTTCATCCACAATAGGAGAAAACACAAAAGATTAGCCTGCATGAGTAACGGCTACTATACATTCATATTATCATGGACATGTCCTACTAGAATCTTTTAACTTATGCCTTCCCCGGCAACGGCGCCAGAAATGCTTGTTGGCGTTTCTTGAAATGCTTGTTGGCGTTTCTTAGTGTCACTACTAGGATTTGTGTTTCCTAGCATTGACACCAAAAATGTCGTGATGATAGTTCTTAATGATTACAGAAAGAATCCGCAAGCGCACGAAATTATCGTTGTAGCATTTTACCCAGAAGTATTTAGGGTATCGTTATTTATATTTTTCCAAAGGAAGGCATAGTTTAAAAGATTATATGGGGACATGGACAAGATAATGTGATTGTATACTAGACCAATACTCAATATAAAGGTAAGTCATGATAGGTTCAAGATAGTGTGACACATACTTGGATCAACCTCAAGGATACATAAGAAAGAAAGAATAAAAGAATATTTCCTAACTGGAGCAGGCTTGTCCTAATATGGTCATGCAAAGAACAGTATGTGATCATACAAATACATGGTTAGACCTAGACCTAAGTGTAAGATGGACGGAGAGTCCTCCAAGCACTGGTCTGCCAGCAAGCGCGAGAGGCATTTACGAACTCCTATACGAATACCCAAACGTGGGGATTACAAGGGATGGACAGGGTTGTCACAACCTGCCGCCTACCCCTCAACCGTGGAGCACCGTCACATTCGAAGGTTCCCGTATATCCCGAGCACCACGACCGTGTATAAAGAAACTACCCGTACGTATCTCCCGGGACTCCGACCCTATGAATCGACAAGCATACGATATGGGCAAACCCGAAGGAACGACGAGTTCCCACCACCTCATCTTAGCTCTATTAAGCCGGTTTTCATGGGCCCAGGGCGCTGTGGCTAGGCCGGAGCAGGGGCAGTCGGATTAGCCTGACTTGGGGGCGGCTAAGCCGACTGGCATGATGAACCGGCCTATTGAGCCCATGGAGTTGGCTAAGCTGACATTGTCAAGGCAGGCGCTGTTTTCTCCTCGTTTTGTTCCTGGAGCTTAATGCAACTGATCCAAAATATGTTTTAGGACCCTGCATCGTTATGAAATCATCGCAAAGCCCTTTGGTCATTTTTTGTTGTCAACAATTTAGTAGTTAGGATTATAATCTAGTATTGCATATTTATCCGAAGAAGCGAGGTGTCTTTGCCTCTCCCCCTAGCTCCCCTCCCTAAGTTTCTGTACTCTGTATATACCACACTTCCGATCCTCTATTTTTAAATAAATCAAGTCCTAAAGTTGTCTTAGCTCAAACTTTTTTAGTGTGAACAAATTTATAGAAAGAAAGCGTAAGTATTTATGGCACCAATTGAGCAAAATTTTGTGCCTAATGACACTAAATTTGATGTCATAAATATACCTCTATTTTCTATAAATTCTATCAAAGTTAGGTAACCCTTTCTGTATATATCCGCGCTATCTTTCAGTAAACCTGAGTACCTGACTTCCCACCCAGCAAGCTTGCGCGTGCCCCCACACGCTACCACACGTGCGTGCCCTAGCTCTCGAAGATCGACAGTCCACGTATATATAATAACGACGCCGACCGCTGTCCCAGGCACTCAACCGCGCAGGCGCATGCGTGGCACGTATGTGCTCATACATGCACACATAAAAGTAAGGTGCCTCTACGTGCGTTCCGGGCGCGAACACGTATAGCGTCTGGAAACGTAACGCTCACCGATCAAATAATGCGAAAGCAGAACCGTCGCGCACGTCCGGAAGAGGCTAGACGCCAAGCAAGGATCAGCATCATCATGAAGGCTGAAGCGTCCGTCCGCACGGGGTTCTGCCGCCTGTGCATAGAGCTGGGGGACATGTTAAGTAGCCGCTGCTTTCGCACGTACGTGCAGTCCATGTATGCATGCATGTGTACGTACTACACATGCGTTGAACACGGGAGCACGCAGACGACGCCTGTTTGCTAGCCTCTCCTGGCATTGCGTCCCAGAGCTGCGTATCGAAAGCAGGCCAAGCTACTAGCTGCAGATGGATATAAACGTGCGTGCCGCGTGCCCGCGCCGTTACATGCAGTTGTGTGTTCCTTCGTCGTTCGGCGCTTCTGGATTGTAACACATATATGGAAGTTGGTTATGATCATTTTAGCCCTGTGGTCATATCACTTACTTGGGGAGGAATACGCACACGTTCTCCTTTCTTCGTCTACTATAATTTATTCTTTTTGCCCTAATATAATAACTTTCCGGATCTGTGCTAAACTACAAAAGGGCATGGACAAAAATTAAATGCATACACTACGGTCCAAATGCACAATATATAGTTGTTACTTGCAAATTTTAAATGCCAGGTTCAGTGCTATCTTGACGATGTTACTTGACGTATCACCTTTACAGCAATTAATATGACTGCTATTTGTACAGGTCCTCAGTATGCAACGGGGCAGGCACAACTGGATTCAGGTTCTTTGTCGAGTGTTTGAGGCACTCGACAAAGATCAAATTGTACTCGACAAAACCTTCATCAAGTGCGGCACTTGACAAAGAACACACGGTAAAAAAATGATCGGCAAAGCCCTCTTTGCCGAGTGTCTTTTATCGGGCACTCGGCAAAGGCTTTGCCGAGAGCCTCGGGGGCGCTCGGCAAAGAAAAGCGACCGTCACGGCGCTGGCCCGTTGACGGTCGCTTTGCCGAGTGCCAACCCTGCAGGCACTCGACAAAGATTTTTATTTTTAAAAAAAAATTCTTTGCCAAGTGCCCTCTATCCGGCCCTCGGCAAAGATGTTTTATTTTTTTTCTAAAAAAATCTTTGCCGAGTGCCATGGTCATGGCACTTAGCAAAGCTGGAAAAATGGTTTTCCGAGCGCCCATTTTTCCAGCTTTGCCGAGTGCTGTGACCATGGCACTCGACAACGGGGTCCTTTGCCGAGTGCAACACTCGGCAAAGTGTCCCAAAACGGCAATTTTTAATTTTTTTTACATTCCATCATGACAAATAAATTCATACAAACGTATATCACATATATATCTCATCCATCACATATATATCTCATCCATCCACACATCCATCCACACATATCACATCTATCACAATATATATCACATATATAATAATAAGTGCTCAAGTCCATCCAAATAAATCCACAAGTCCATCAAAGTCCACAAGTGCATCACAAGTCCAGCACCAAGTTTACAACAAATGAAAAAAATACAACGTGCACTCATCTCAGCCATTACGACTGTGGTGAAGGCCCAGCTCCATCATTCGGAGGTGCATGAGGTGGATTATTCAAACCACCGTCAGATGGAGACTGCAAAAAGGAGAAAAGATTGCATGTGAGATAAGATTATTTGGATAGCTAATCTAGGAAGTTAGAGGCCATACAAGCATAGCACAAGCGAAAGTAAAAAACTTTCATACTCACAGGAGCCCAGCTAGCAGAGAGAAGCCCACATGTTGCCCAAGACCTTGTAGGAACTCCGTAATGTCCGTCAGCCTCTGCGCCTGGGCCTGCTGCTCGGCCCACTCGGCCTCCAGCTGGGCCGCCATCCTCTGCTACCCGGCCTCCAGCTCCTGACGTGTTCCAGCCAGGCCTGCAATATTTCACTCCAATGTTTCAGTAATGCAAAGCTAATTAAGGTGTGTAAAGATCAATGTATGATGAGTAAAATAGGAATAACCTCGAGTGCGTCGACCCGGCACTGTGCAGCGGTTGGCCGTGTGCGAATGGCCGGGCTCTCGCTCGTGCTCCGTGCTCGGATCTAGGAGAGAGAGGGAGTAGAGGCCGTGTCGATGACGCCGTCGCTAAGCCAGAACCGCCCATGCTTCTTGCCTTGCCCCGCCCTCATGACGGCCTCTCCATCGAAGTCCTAGGTGCTCGGATCGTGGTCTGACCCATGGAGCGACCTCGCCACCTCAGTGTACTCACTGGTGCGGGAGTGGACGCTCAGGTTCATGTATGCCTCGGGCGGGTCCTCTAGGTTGAAAGAGACGTCAGACATCGCCTTGCTCTTGTGGGCCATACACCATGCCTAGAAGTCCGAGCAAGCCTGGCCAGTATGTGACGCCGACTGCGAGAAAGACAGCACGATGATTAGAAATCAAGCAGAACTGAGCATCACAGTAGATAAATGAATTCGCGTACCCATGCTTGTTTGTATCCGGCGAGGCTGCGGCTACCTTGATGGTGTGCTGGACCTTGCATCTACAAACAACGGTCCTAGGCATCCCTGCGCATCTTGAGGTACAACTCCGTGAACCACCTCTCCACCATCATCGCCCAGCACTCAGGATACGCTTGGCACCACCAGGGAATCATCTACTTGTCATCAAGTATTGGACATATAAGAAGATCAAATTCAACCAACTTAATCTCAAAACGAATCAATATTGATGTTCTTCATTTACCTCAAGGTACTGCTCCCAGGTCAGCTGCATCTCTCTTGCGTCTTTCTTGGTTTTCCTCTCTCCAAGCTTCAACCCGTTGTAGGTTATGATGGCCTAGATGTGCACCTCGTGATGCATGTAGGTGATAAGTTTTTTACAGGCTTTGGTAGTCACCTGCTCTGCCCTGGCCTCAAATCTCTCCTTGCATCTATAATAAGTCTACATACAAAAGCGATGTATCCATTCATTATTTCAAGAAAAGTCCAATGAATGCGACATATTGAGCAATGTTGTGCGAGGGAGACTTACCCAAAACTCTGCCTTCACCTGCGCCACCTTGTTGGGGTACTCCACATCGAGGGGCGACGGCGTAGTGGTCAAACGAGTAGGCTGGCTCCATCTTCGATGTGTATGTGACAATGCAAGGGAAGTGTTGCCTGCATAGAAGACCCAGGATGCCGTTGACAAGCCATGCGCTACCACCCGACACAACCACCCAGTTCCTACACAAGTGATTAAGAAAAATTATTAGTTTTTTCATCATGTCATATGAAGTAGTGGTGATAACATATAAAGTTACTTACTTTTGCCCTTCGGGGCGAATCACTGGGCATTGGTGAGGAAGCGAAACCTGTGGGAGGCTCGCGGGACCTCGTAAGTACATACTCGAAGAGGAGTCGGAGGAAGCGGAACCCGTGCCTGCCACCTCCCCCTCCTCCTCCTCCTCGTCTGTCTGCCGAACCAGCTCCTCGTCCGACTCGTCCACAGGAGCCACCTCCTCCTCCAGCTCCTATCACGCGACGTGGGAGGAGACAGCCCCCTCCTGCGGCTGACGGTCCTCCTCCTCCTCCTCTTGTCTAATCCCTCCGCCGCCCCTCCGCCTCCTCCTGCAGCTGGCGTGGTCTTTGGTAAATCGAGTTCACGAACCTATGACGGTCGCCCGCCATCTTTGTTCAATCACCTGCAATAAAAAAGAAAAACAAGACGTAATTAGAAATAGGTGCAAAAATGAACAAAACATAATTATAAAAAACATAGTAATACATGTATTAGAAATATATGCAAAAATGAACAAAACATAATTACAGAAAACATAGTATTACATGTATTAGAAATAATCTTCATGATTGAGATTAGCTGGATCGTAGGTCTCGTCATCACTATCAACATTGTCCAACTCATCAACACTATCCGAAGGAGGAATGTTGTCTTCATTGTCATTGCCTAAACATAATCGCTCAAGCATTTGTATGTCCTTCAGATTTCGCACCTCGTCTCCAGCGTCCTTGTCATCATCCCTTTCATTGTCTACTTCCATTCCTATCTCTTCTGTTAAGTCTATGTCAAACCTCCCTTGTAGCCCCTCTTCTTGATAGAACTCTCCATCACATGTGTTTGGGTTGAAGTTGTAATCTTCATCGTTTGGGATAGGTAGTTTACCGTGTGGCGATACCTTGTGCACAATAGACCAACCCTTAAGATGCTCAGCGTCTTTGCACGCGTATGACGTATAATAAACCTGGACGGCCTATTGAGCCACAATGTAGACATTTTTTCCTAGATAGACGGAATCCTATTGAATCTTGACTAGCCCAAGCTTAGGGGTCCGTCTCGTTACTCCAGGATAAAACTAGTGGCATTTGAATATAACAGGAGTAAGAGGTTTGTGTGGCGGTATTAACCCCTATACCCTTACGGCTAAGCTTGGGCCGGCCCGAATCAGTGGGACTGGTCCACCAAAAGACGACGCGTGGCCCAGCCAACTTGTTCGGAGTCTTGCGCAAGGAGTCAAGGCAGATTTGGCAGTCAAGCAAGATCTTGGTCGGTTAGAATAGGAATCCTTATTCAGCCACCTATGGCAATTGTAACTGACTAGGATTAGTTTCTAGATCTATAACCCTGCCCCTCGGACTATATAAGGTGGGCAGGGGACCCCTCTAAAAAACATCTCTCATTGACATACAACAATACAATCAGACGCAGGACGTAGGTATTATGCCTTCTTGGTGGCCGAACCTAGATAAAACCTCATGTCTGTCTTGCGTCCCCGTCTTGTTTGTGGCTTGCATACCTATCTGCCGATAATCTACTACCTTAGGCATACCCCTAGGTAGACTGCCAACCATATTTCGTCGATAGTGGCGTGCCAGGTAGGGGGTGTGCGTACTGCTCTCCAAGCAAACAAGATGGTCATCATCTCCGGCTCCGTGGCTACGCCGAACGGCCTCACGTTCACCGTCGACTAGATCACCTAGGCCACCGGCTCTGATGACTTCATCGCCATGACTACGGAGGAGGCGCGGATTCAATCTATGTCGACCACTGCTTCACTTGCATCAGCTACGGCTCCGACCAGCTTGGATGCGGCTCCGACCACGGTGGATACAGCTCCGACCATAATGGATCCGGCTCCGACCACGGTACATCTGGCTCCGACCATGGCGCACCTGGCTCCGACCACACCTGCATCATCTTCAGCCACGCTGACAACCCATCGTTCGCTCCCCCGCTACAAAGGGAAGCAGATCGACAACACCGACTTGCTCGACTCCATCGATCGGGTCGGCACCAAACTCGCTGAAACCCTAGCTCTGGTAAGTGTAATTCAAAGTCAACCTAATGAGCAGGTAGCCACTCCCCACAATAGATCTACTAGACTAGCTCGGGCCAGCTGTCCTACATGACTTGGTACAAATCTCGTGGTCATATCTACTCCTGAAGGGCGCTCCGCTCGTCGCCAGCCAGCCTCCGCGGCGGGCCTTCGGCTCTCCGAGTACGAAGCCTTGACGGAGAACTACCAGGCCTAGCCCTATGGCCTACGAAACGCTACCTCCAACTACGCGTATAACATACAATGCTGCTCGGATCTGTGTTTTGTACATCAGCCTCGGCCGAGGCCAAGCAACTTTGTCAACATGATCCGGATTGAGGATTATCAAGAAGGATCCATCCACATGGTCCAAGATGATGACTCCAGCTCCTCATCTGGCATCGCATCTAATGCCTCTGTCCACACTGAGCTTCAACATCACGACAATGAAGGCATCGATTACGATCTGGATATCCCAGACCACGCTCCGAGGTTCCCCCAATTCCCGTCTTTCCCACCAAGGCGAGGGGATTTGATCAATGTTGTCAGCAACGACGAGCCACCAGCAGTTGGCAAAACTGAGCAAGAAAGGATTGCACGTGAAGCACGCAATATTGATCGGTTTAATCGCCGACAAATCGAAGCCGAGGCAGAAGAGGAGGCACAACGCATAAGGGTCCAGCCACGCGACCTCAACAATGCTTTCGATAGGGTGGGGGACAAATAGGTCTTCAGGACTCCAAGCGCCAATGTAGCCGTTGCTATGGCGATGATGCAATGGCTACCCAATACCCCAGAAACCCAAGCAGTTCACGATGAAATACAAGCCTATCTGACGGCTGCTATGGCCCAGACCACAGAGATTGTAAATCAAGCTCGGGCTCCATCTGTCTCAGTCGAGTCAAGCCATAGCCGCCAGTACTCAAGTCGCTCACAGCCACCCAACCAACGTGGCTCGTGCAACAACGACCCATCAGACTACCATCAAGGCAGAAACGGTGGCCATGATGGTGGTTGGGTTGACAACCACCATCGGGAGGACAACCGCCACGACGTCTGAGATGATAACCGCTGAGACAACCACGACAATCATCGCGATAACCACGGTCGCAGGGCTAATCTAGATGGCAACTGAGATCGCCACGATGGCAATAACGATCTTCGCCATTACCTCGGAGGACGTGATTTGCGCGCTCGCATCAACCAGAGAGCCAACAATCATGCATCCCACGAAAACTATCGCCGTATGGAATACGACACTGCCCACGGCCCACCGGGTTTGAAGCAGTTTACTCCACACCTTCACCAAGTCATATGGCCCAAGAACTTCAAGCTCGAGAAACTTCAGAAGTATGACAGCAAGGAGAACCCCGAATTATGGGTCATGCTCTACGAAACTATGTGCATATCAGCCATGGCTAATGAGCACGTCATGTCTAACTACTTCTCAATCGCTGTTGGCCATGCAGGTCACCAATGGCTGGTCAGCTTGCTGGCAAACTACTTTAATTCTTGGCAAGGGCTCAAGCAAGCATTCATCGACAACTTCATTGCTACTTGCGAGCAACCCAGCAACAAATATGATCCGCAATGAATTTGAGATCGAAAAGATGAGCCACTGCGCGAGTATGTCCGGTGTTTCTCGAAGATGCGCATCAAGGTCCCATCAATCTCCAACAACGAGGCAATCGAGGCTTTCATCACTGGCCTCTGCTTCCACGATGCCCTAAGGGACAAGCTCCTGCGCAAGAGGCCTAAATCGGTCACAGCACTCCTGGCCACTGCTAAGAAATATGCGGACGCCGATGATGCTAAAAAGATAATTATCGAAGAAGCAGCAAGGGTTCCACGCTCCGACCACCCCCCACACCGCGACGACTACCGCGGCAACCATGGTCGGAACGATAATTTTGACCGCCGCAACAAGCGCAACGACTCCCGCGACCACCACGACCAACGTAATCAGTGGCGTAACCGCCATGACGATTACAGGGGCAAGCGTGCTCGGGAAGACGACGGCGAGGTCAACACAGTTAAAAAAGGTGGCGGATGTCGTAACTACAAAGACGACTACGCTAAAGCATTGAAAGAGCCCTGCTAGCTCCATCCCAAGTCAAACCATACCATGGAGAATTGCCGCATTCTCAAGTCTATCTACACAAGTCAACAGGCTCCAGATACATTCGACAAGCCTAACGACGCAGGGGAACAACGCAACAAGGACAACAACGATGAAGACGCAGATCCCGTCACAAGTACGTCAAGCCAACCGATCACATGCACACCATCATCGGAGGCAAAGTGTCCATCGAGACCAAACGAGAACGCAAGCTGCTCGCCCGTGCTTGCTTGAACGTGGCCAACACCGATAACCTCCTCACCGATCCGCGGCTCCCTCCATGGTCTCACCACGAGATCTCTTTCAGTAGAAAGGACCAATGGGCCACAATACCTGAGCCAGGACGTTTTCCCCTGGTCCTTGATCCTTGCATCAATAAGGTTCAGTTCGATAGAGTGCTGATTGACGGTGGTAGCTCCATCGATATACTGTTCAAGAACAGTCTGCCCGCCCTGAAGATAACCTAGGCGGATCTCAAGCTGTACGAGACATAGTTCTGGGGTGTTCTCCCCAAACAGAGCTCTACACCTCTTGGGCAGATCACGCTACATGTGCAATTTGGGACCCCGGACCACTTCCGCACCGACTACGTCAAATTCGTGGTCGCTGACTTCGACGGCACCTACCATGCTATTTTTGGTCGACCATCGCTCACCAAGTTCATGGCCATACCTCATTATAGGTATCTGGTGCTCAAGATGCCTATAGAGAAAGGAGTTCTAACCCTCAGGGGCATCGTATACACAGCTTATACTTGTGAGGACAATAGCTTCAAAATAGCAGAGGCTCACGACCTCTCTATTCGCATGGGCGAGACCATGCTCGATGCCAAGAAGACCTCGGCCGACCACCTGGAGATCCCAGAGCTCGAGGCTCCACGCAAGAACATCAAGTCCAAGGAGCACAAGGTGATCTAGCTGGTCGACGGCGATCCTAGCAAAATGGCCCTTATCGGGGCCAACCTGGATCCCAAATAGGAAGACACGCTCGTCAGGTTCTTGAGGAGCAACATGGAAGTGTTCGCATGGAAACCTGCTGACATGCCCGGTGTACCCTGGAACTTGATCGAGCACTTCCTGAATGTCAACAGCAAGGCCAAACCTATCAAGCAGAAGCTACGACGGTTCACTCGCGACAAAAAGGAGGCGATTAGGGTAGAAGTTACACGGCTTTTGGCAGCCGGATTTATCAAAGAAATGTATCATCCGGAGTGGTTAGCCAACCCGATTCTTGTACGCAAAAAGAATAATGAATGGAGAATGTGCGTTGATTACACTGATCTTAACAAACACTGCCCTAAGGACCCCTTCGGTTTACCTCGCATAGACGAGGTCGTAGATTCAACCGCTGGTTGCGAGCTGCTTTCCTTTCTCGATTGCTACTCTGGTTATCACCAGATCACTCTAAAAAAGGATGACCAGATCAAGACATCTTTTATTATGCCTTTCGGCACCTACTGCTACACGACCATGTCGTTCGGGCTCAAGAACGCCGAGGCTACCTACCAATGCGCTATATAGGCCTGCCTCAAAGAAGAGATAAAAGACGACCTCGTCGAGGCTTGTGTTGATGATATAGTTGTCAAAACCAAGGAAGCACATACCCTTGTTGACAACCTAGAACACACCTTTGAAGCCCTTAACACATTCTAGTGGAAATTAAACCCAAAGAAGTGCATCTTCGGTGTTCCTTCTGGCATACTACTTGGCAACATCGTCAGTCATGACGGCATACGCCCTAACCTAGAGAAAGTCAAAGCTATCTTAGACATGAAGCCACCCAAAAAGGTGAAGGATGTTTAGAAGCCTACCGGATGCATGGCCGCCCTCAGCCATTTCATATCAAGATTAGACAAAAAAGGATTACCATTCTTTAAACTGCTCAAAGCATCTGAAAAGTTTGAGTGGTCGGAGGAAGCAGACACTGCCTTCACACAGCTAAAACAATACCTTACGTCACCTTCGGTCCTCACTGCTCTTAGAGAAGATGAAACACTCCTGCTTTACATTGTGGCTACTAATCGAGTGGTCTCCACGGCCATGGTGGTCGAGCACGACGAGCCCGACCACATCTACAAGGTACAGCGACCAATCTATTTCATCAGTGAGATGCTCAATAAAATCCAAGACCAGGTACCCACAAATCCAAAAATTGATCTACGCCATACTGATAACATCCCGAAAGTTGAAACATTACTTCGACGGATATCGTGTGGTGGTCATGACTGAGTACCCTCTGCAAGACATCATTAGCAACAAGGATGCAAATAGGCACATCGTCAAGTGGGCAATGGAGCTATGTCCTTTTTCCTTGGAATTCGCAAGCCGTACCACAATCAAGTCTCAGGCGCTCGTCGATTCATCGTCGAGTGGACAGACTTAAGCACGCCTACTTCTCAGGGGCCCGATGAGTATTGGAAGATGTACTTTGATGGTTCTCTCAACATCGACGGCGTAGGGGTAGGAGTCCTTTTCGTGTCACCATCCAAGGAGCAGCTCCGGTACGTCCTTAGGATTTATTTCCCAGCAATCTAATAATATCGCCGAGTACGAAGCATGCCTACATGGTTTGCGCATTGCGGTCGAGCTTGGTGTTAAACATCTCTATGTCTATAGAGACTCGGCTCTGGTCATCAACCAACTCAACAAGGACTGGAACACGACCAGTGAAAAGATGGATGCATACTACAAATCGATCAGAAAGCTGGAAGGCAGGTTCTATGGCATCGAGTACACACACGTGATCCGGGACAAAAATCAAGCAGCAGATGCGCTATCACAGTTAGGATTATCCCGAGCCAAAGTCCCACATGGCGTATTCGTCCAAGACCTACTCACGCCTTCGATCGAAGAGGAAGATTCCACGGTCGACAAGCCTCAAGACAAGCAGTTGGTGGCTACGGTTCTGGCGTCGAGCAGCACTGAGCCACCTCCGACCACTCATGAGCCTGACTGGAGAATACCTTTCATCAAGTACCTAATAGATGGCAGCGGTTTATACTAATCGAATAGAAAATGAGCGCTTGATGCATCGCAGTAAGCAGTATCTGCTTGTCGATGGAAAGCTATGGCGCAAGAACGCAAAGGAGGAAATCTTGATGAAGTGTATAACCCAGGAATATGGCGAGCATCTCCTGGATCAAATCCACTCCTACTCCTATGGTAACCATGCAGCCTTGAGAACGCTGGTTAGCAAGGCTTTCCGAGCAGGGTTCTATTGGCCGTCAGCGGTAGCCGATGCAGAGAAGCTAGTCCACCACTGTGAGGGTTGTCAGTTCTTCGCCAAGCGAATCCACGTACCAGCACATGAGATCCAGACAATACCGGCCTCTTAGCTCTTCGCATGCTGGGGACTGGATATGACCGGGCCCTTCAAACCGGCTCCTGAGAAATTCACATGTGTCTTTGTGTTGATTGACAAATTTTCTAAGTGGATAGAATACATGCCTCTGGTATAGGCATCCTTAGAAAAGGCTATTACGTTCCTCGACCAGGTCATCCACCATTTCAGCATACCCAACAATATCATTACTGATCTAGGTACTCAGTTCACCAGGAACGCTTTTTGGGACTTCTGTGATGAAAGGAGCATAGTAGTAAAATACATCTTGGTGGCACACCCTAGAGCTAATGGACAGGTCGAGCGGGCAAACGGCATGATTTTGGACGCATTGAAGAAGAGGATGTACAGAGAAAATGACAAAGCGCTCGGAAGATGGCTCAAAGAGTTACCAGCCTTGGTCTGGGGCCTCAGAACTCAGCCCAGTCGTAACACCGGCGTCTCCCCATACTTTATGGTTTACGGCGCTAAGGCAGTCCTCCCCGCAGATATAGCTTTCAGATTAGCATGGGTCGAGAACTTCGACGAAGGCAGGGTCAACAAAGTGCGGGAGCTAGAAGTGAATAGTGCAGAAGAGAAGCGGCTCGATTCTTGTGTATGTACAGCCAAATACCTTGCTGTCTTGCGCAGGTACTACAACAAGAACATTAAAGAGTGGTTCTTCATGGTCGGGGACCTGGTCCTGAAGTGGAAGATGAATTAGACTGGTGTCCATAAACTCGCAACTCCATGGGAAGGGCCCTTCATGATCAAGGAGGTCACACGACCAACGTCTTATAGGTTAGCTCACCTGGACGGTACGGACATACCCAATTCATGGCACATTGATAAGCTTAGGCGTTTCTATGCTTAACTACTAAGATATGTACTCCACTTGTACTTTCGATTTCATTCAATAAAGCTATTATGATTTCTCCGACCACTCTAATGTGTCACTTCGAATTTTACGGTTATTCTAACTTAGCCACTCAAAGCCGACCACCATTCCTTCTAGGGTTTTTGGAGCAGGCCCTGTCTCTGGTTCCTCCCAACGCGTGCATGGGATCCACTCTCTATGCCATGGGTGATCGGCAGGTCCCCCTGGTTTGACTTGTCCATGTCTATGTGTGCACAGGTCATGCACCTCACACTCCGACCACATGGCAAATTTGGGCCGTACAAACCTTTTAGGATGACGTGTCAAGAAAATGGTACAACTAAACAGAACGTTTACATGTTCTCACTTAGTTACACCAACATGAGTTTCAAGCTTAAATACGTTTTATACAAAACAAACAAGCTTATGATGATATACAGTTACGTTATTACAAGCTTGCCTGAAGAGGCCCAAGTTTATAATAACACAACTATGTCCTTCTTGCACAGCTCTAGCCTATTCTATTGGCTGGTCGAGGCACGTGGTAACCGCTGCTCGCTGCTCCCAACATCCTGCTCGAGTCTCGGGGACTCTAGTACTGGTCGAGCTAAAGAGGATGGCCCCACCGATGCCTGGCTGGTCGAGACCACAGGTTTCACCAGTTGGCTCGCAATTGATGGCCTTTCTAGCTGACTTGTTGATGGCGTACCCTATATAGGTATTGCCCCACCTCCACATAGGTTAATATCACCAATTATCTTTGAAGACAGGTCCAGCTGGGTCATCCGAAGCTCCTCGACCTTGTCTGGATCTACCTCCTTCGGGTACCTAGCCTCCAGGCGCTTGAGATCGATCAGGGGGTAGTGGGTACGCACCATGCTTAGCACATGTGCGCCTGTGTACTCACCCACCTCCTTCACGAACTCTTGGAACCATCCCCATGTCTTTCAGCATCTCTCGACTAGTCCGAGCTGCGGCGTCCTTGGCACTTCTTCTATAAGCATCGGGTCGATAAGGTCGAGGACAGGCAAAATGCCAGTTGCCACCTCCTAGCACCGGTTCTTCCATGTGTCTTGATCCTCGGTGATCTCTAGGCATCGCGCCTTCTAGCCATCACGATCTTTCATCATGGCTTTCAAATGCTTCTTGGCATTGACTTTTAAAACTGCAACACGCACAAGACATTAAAATGTTACGCCACGACAGGATAAGGCAGGCAACAGAGTGAGCAAGGTGGTCTAGAACACTTACTTTTCAGTTCCTCCTTCATCTTGGTTGTGCGATCCTGGAGTTGCAACTAGTCGTGCACCGGTTTCTTGTTGTCTTCCTTCAGGCGACCACACTCTACGGCCACACGTCTATTCTCCTCTTGGAGATGGACTACTTCAGCTTCTAAGCCTGCACTACAGCCATTACTACCAACTATGCAACAACACGTGTCATGCACTCATTGTGATAAAATGACAACTTACTTGTTTTTTCCTTCTCTTTGTTACTGAGCTGGACGACTAGGTTCTGGTTCTGTGCCTCTTGCTCCGTCCTCTCCTGGTCGGCGGCTTCAAGTCGGTGGTGCAAGCGTTCCACCTTGGCCACCAGTTCTCTATTGCTTGCTGTGATTCCCTCGATCTGGTCGAAGCACTTTTTCCGGTACCTCGCGGTCTTCATCAAGTCCTGCATGCAAAAAAGCTAAGTCAGACAATTCGACTGGATAGTAGAATCAAGTGGTCAAGCCAAACATACTTGGACTTCTGTCACCAAACATTTTGCCGCTCGTTCAACTTTCATGGTCTCTTCGACCTCTGGGATTTCCTCATGCATAACCCACTGGTCGTTCCACCAGCGCGACACATATACATGTTGTCGCTTGTCTTGGGGACAGCCCAGGACCTCTTCTACTTCGTCCTCTTTGGCCTCTTGTTCAGGTAGCGGCACTTGTCTGGAGTTTGTAGTCTCTGTGACCACTATGGCTTTCCCACGAGCCGTAGCATCGGCAAGCATGCTCTGTGCCACCTCCGGCTGCTGCTCCTCAGCTTCGTCTGATCCCCTTGGCGCCGAAGTATCCCCCTCAGTAGGGTTAGTGCTAGGAGCACTTGTACTTGGCTTGGCTCTCTTCTCGACCAGTTGCTCGGGGACTATCGTCTGGCCACTCATCTACTGAGGCTCTGGGGGATTTTCTTCTATAGGTTCCTCCATAGCTGGCTACTAGGCAGTTCTGTCCGCCATTGCTGGTGAAGCCATGCCGCACCCGGCTAGCTTATCGGGATTTTCGGTGGATGCCGACCTAATATATCAGAGGTAAGTTCAAAATGCAACAGTATGCAATGCAAATTGTAAGCTTACATCAAGGTTACAAATACTTATAGCTTGGAAGCATGGAATGATGTGGCAAAGGAGCGTCTCTTCATCCATGCTTGCTCCATGTGCTCGGCGGGTGCCACCGGGTCTTTTTCCACGACCAGTACCGGCGCCGGGGCTTGGTGCTCGACCCCTTTGCCGCTTGTCCTCTGCATTGCAGTGGTCGGTGATGCGATCCCCGCTGGCACGGAGGAGCCACCCTACTCCGTCGACTCCAGTTGTCTCCTTCTCTTTCGAGGGACGAGTCGGAAGATGTCTACATCCTCTGTTTCATCATCTGACAGTGGAAAGATGGCCTGACGACGTTTGCTAGCCACTGGCCCCCTTGCCAGCAGCCCTAGCCGTTGCCTCCTCCCCAACCCCAAGTATGGCCCAGTTGACGTCTTTAGCCCTGGCACTGGTCTGGGCAGTTGGGCCGGCAACTTGCGGCTAATCCACACCAGCGGGTGGAGACACGAACACTACTGCCCTGTCATGACCATTACTCTAGGAAACACAAAGGTGACAACACAGTCAATTTTTTGTACAACATAACTCTACAGGTACAAGGCAGCATAATTTTCCTTTGGGGGAGGTCAGGCCAGCTTGAAGGCATGCTCGATATCGCTTAACCTGACATAATTCGGATCAGCTAAGTTGAATAGCTCTCCAATCCTAGCTTTGATTTCTATCTTGTCAAGCGCCTCTTTCCTGGTCCTTGTTGGATCTGCGCTACCCTAGTATTCATAGGCAGGATGTACCCTCCTTTGGCAGGGCTGGATCCTTCGGCTGATGAAGTTCTGACCACGCTTGGACCATCCAGTTTCTCCCATGGGATCATCCCAAGCAGTTCTGTGATCTGTTCCAAGTGCTCGGGCTTCTCCGACCAGCTGTTTTTCTTCTCCGGAATGAACCCCACATCGCATAGGGTGATCGTGTTTGGCTCTTCATAGATGTAGAACCACTTCGTGTACTAGTCATCCAGCGATGTGTTCCAAGGGCAGTGCAAGTATTGGGCCTTCATCCCGTCACATAGATTGAGGTATACGCCTCTAGCTATTTCGAGCCACCGCTTCCTTTCTTCCGTAGACAGAACAGATGGTGAAAGAGGTCGAAATGGGGCTGGAAGCCACCATATGCTTCGCAAAGATGGATGAAGGTGCAGACAAGAAGAATCGAGTTGGGATGCAGATTGCAAATCCCAATCTTGTAATACAAACAGAGCCCCTGAAGGAAAGGGTGCACTGGAACCCCAAAACCCCGCTTGAAGAAATCCTCGAAAACCACAATCTCACCTGGTTGTGGATTGGGGTAGCTTTCTCCTTACGGCACACGCCATCCCGCGAGTGCCTTGTTGTGGAGCACTCCCATGGTGACGAGGTCTTCGATGGTCTGCTCATTGCTCCTTGACTTCCACCACTCCTTCACCATGACTCTGGTTTTCTTCTAGGCGTCTCTCTTCACAATTAATCTATCCTTGCTAAAGGGGTGGATACGGTGGAGGGGTGATTGGTGATGATTTCGAAGGTATAGGGTTTGGCAAGAGGAAGAAGACGGTTGCGGCGACGAATGGTAATGGGGATTGGTAAAAAGTAACTTACCAGTTCTATATTATAAATAACCAATAGTTCCGCCGTTTTGTCCGCCCAAGATTCTTGGGAGATGTGCGCACGCGCCGCAGACAGTTGTTTTCACAACCTCGAGATCTACGCCAATAAACGCGCCCCTTCGTTACCAGTGTATGTGCCTCTTCGTTGCTAGTGTGAGAGGGCCCACAATGACGCACCTCTTTAGAGGTGCCAAGCGACTGTTTGCTAGAAAGGGCAAGAAGACAGTATGACGTGCTATACTCATCTGCTTTTTTGACCAGACGTGTCTGATTGGACTTGACAGAGTAAGAAAAAAATACACCAAATAATAGTACAAGCGGCGTTTGTTTTTTCGCTGCATGTCTTGTGCTCAGGGACTGCTTTGACCACTACAATGCTTGGGGACTGCTCCGACCATTACCGTGCTCTAGGACTACCTAGACCACTGCCGTGCTCGGGGACTGCTCCGACTATTAACGTGCTCGGGGACTACCTAGACCACTACCGTGCTCGGGGACTGATGCGACCACTACCGTGTTCAGGGACTGCTCCAACCACTATCATGCTCGGGGACTGCTCCAACCACTATCGTGCTCAAGGACTGCTCTGACCACTACCATGCTCGGGGATTGTCCCAACCACTGCTCAGAGACCGCTCTCCTCGGCTACACGTGATTTGTACTCACATACAGTTGAGAGACATTTATTTAGACCTTGCTACAAGGCTCATACTTCACCTTCTAGCAAGCCCGGGGGCTACATCGGTACGATGCACCTGCCGGTGCATCTCGTATCGTCCTAGGTGACGATTGGATTCTTAATTCTAGTGGAAATTCTTTTTAGACCCTAGCACCACGTGCCTGCGTCACCTACTACTAGGCTCGGGGACTAAGTGGGCACACTTCACCTTGCAGTGAATGTGTTGGTTTTTCGACCCCTATGACTCTGATGATCAAGGACGCTATGCTTCAAGACGCACTTACATTTCTTTTCAGAAATACAAGTGGGCACACTTCGCAAGATGGAAATCTTTTTCTTTTTTCTTAAGAGCACCATACATTCTTCGAACAACCTACTTCTCCGGCGACAACGGTGGTCAGAGATGTCAAGAACTCAAGCCTCACTATTTGGAGAAGGTTAAAATGGCGTGTCGCAGCATAATACATGGTGCTCGGGGACTAGCTGTGGGGGTATTAACCCCTATACCCTTACGGCTAAGCTTGGGCCGGCCCAGATCAGTGGGACCGGTCCACCAAAAGACGACACATGGCCCGGCCAACCTGTTTGGAGTCCCGCGCAAGGAGTCAAGGCAGATTTGGCGATCAAGCAAGATCTTGGTCGGTTAGAATAGGAATCCTTATCTGGCCACCTTTGGCAATTGTAACTGACTAGGATTAGTTTCCAGATCTGTAACCTTGCCCCTAGACTATATAAGGCGGGCAGGGGACCCCTCTAAAAAACATCTCTCATTGACATACAGCAATACAATCAGACGCAGGACGTAGGTATTACGCCTTCTTGGTGGCCGAACCTGGATAAAACCTTGTGTCTGTCTTGCATCCCCGTCTTGTTTGTGTCTTGCGCACCTATCTGCCGAGAATCTAGTACCTTGGGCATACCCCTAGGTAGACTGCCGACCATATTTCATCGACAGTTTGGAACCATAGAATGATAGTTCATAGATTTCTTCAATTCTTCCATAATAGTCGGTCATATATAGCTGTTGGATCCTCGGTAGGAACGGAAGGTACCTTAGGATTTTCACGGGGATCATAAGTTGCCTCTTCTGGCCATCATCAGAGTCTACCTCTAGGTACCTAGAGGATTTACACTTTGGATAGAACTTTGCATGCTCGTGTTCTTTCCTAAATAGGACGTACCCCTTTGGACAAGTATGTATCTGCTCATATGGCATCTTAAGTGCACGAAGAAGTTTCTGTGACTCGTACATGCTCTTTGGAAGAATGTGGCCCTCCAGAAGCAGGGTGCCAATCATGGCCAACATCTTATCAAAGCCTTCTCGACTCAAGTTTAACTCGGACTTCAACCCCATTAAGCGTCCAATGGCATCTTGTTGAGACACCGTTGATCGATCATGAAGGGGTTTCTGTGCCAAGTCCACCATGTCGTAGAACGCCTATGCGACTGCCTCCATCTCCTCCTTCTCACGTCCCTCATTGAACTATCCTTGGTGAAAGTCATCTAACATGTCTGCTACCCCGACATCAGCATCAAAAGCCTCCACCCGTGGTCTCACCACCTCCTCTCTCATACAATGGGCTTCACCATGGTGGACCCACTGGGTGTAGTCCAGCATAAATCCATTCTTCACAAGATGTTTACCCATTTCCACCTTGTTTACCCTTCTCCTGTTTCCACATTTGTTGCAAGGACACAAAACTAGGCAATGTCCTTTATCAGCCTTGCCAAATGCACTGTTCAAGAAAGCATCGGTCTTGTTCATCCATTCCGTGGTGTAATCACTCTGACTTCTCCAGCCCATGTACATCCACTGACGGTCATCCATCCTCTAACATATGTATCAGCGAGTAATGTGACCATCAATTGCATCTACATGGTGTTCCTACTGTCTAATAGGTGAGGATAGGTTCTAATCCCACCCGCGGATGCGTAGATGAGGTTAGTTTTCATGCTCTACTCCTATCCAAGATAAGATAGAATTTCGGTAGCACCTCCCTGCTGTTCTCCAGATACACGTCCTACCAAAGAAGAGTGCGTATCTAGAGAACAATAGGGAGGTGATGCTGAAACTCTATCTCGGACTGGAGCAGACCATGGAAACTAACCCATCTATGCATCCACGGGCTGTCCAAAAAACATGGACAATCCGAAACAGATACGGTCATAGATATGCAAAGATCTGCATACCTCCAACCATATCTCGCTCGAATGGGAGACGCCTAACTGGATTATGTGATCTACGACCATGATACGGAAAGAGGGGTTATACTTAGGGTGGCGGTGGAGTCAGGCTAGCGGGGCCGTGGCAAATTGGTGCAGTGGCGAGGCGACGCGGTGTAGGCAGACCAGCACTGTGATGGGAACTCCGACTCGGCTCCGACAGGCTCTTCTCTACAAAAATGGAACAAAAAACTATCATTTAAAAAAATTCGGCAGAACCTCCTCTGCACGGTGAGGTTTCAAAAACCTACAAAAAACAATGGCACGATGGCCGACAAGCACATATGTCTCAAGAGAAGCCATATAGTTTGGATATCAATCCATGCAGAAGAATATATCCAAGTAGTACCACTACTTGTACTACTACTTCCACTATTGCTACTACTACTACCAATAGTTCTACTACTACCACCACTACTTCTAATACTACTACCACCACTAGCACTACTACTACAACTAATACTACTACAACTATCACTACCACGACAACAACAAGAGAGAGGGCATACCTGACTGGTGTCGGGGGTAGGGGCACGGGCAGCGTCGGGGTAGGCGGTCCATGGTGCATGGCCAGGTGTAGGGCCGGCTCCTACTCCTCCTCCTCCTTCTCCTCCTCCTCCTCCCCTCCTCCCTCTTCTCCTCCTCCTCGCCTCCTCCTCGCCTCCTCCCCCCCTCCTCCTGCTCCCCTCCTCCACTCGCCGACGTTGGTGGGCCGGCGTGGGCGAGCTGGCCATGCTCGGCCACACGTGGGCGCGGGGGCCGGGCTAGCGGGGGCGGCAGCAGGCGCCCATGCACGGCATGGGGAGGGGCTACGACAGGCAGCGCGTGGCATCAGCGGTGGGCCGGTGGCTAGCGGGCGCACGGGCAGCGTGGGCGCGCTAGCGGCCTGGTGTCGCGGTGGCACGGGTAGCGCGGGCGGTGGCGTTGCGGGCACGCGCGAGCGGCCTGGCGTCGCGGTGGCGCGGGCACACGGCGGCGCTGGTAGCGTGGGCGTGCGGGTGGCACTGGTGCAGGCGGTGGCTTGTGCGTCTGTGCATGTGTGCGGGGTGTGTGGGCCGGCCTAGCCGGCGGGGTTAAATCCCCCCTTTGCCGAGTGCCCCCGATCTGGCACTCGGCAAAGGTTTTTTAATTTTTTTAAACCGCCTCTTTGCCGAGTGTCACCTGGCCAAGCACTCGGCAAAGGAGGTTTTTTTTAAAAAAAATTCTTTATCTAGTGTCCTAGATCTGGCACTCAATAAAGTTTTTTTTAGAAAATAATTTGCCGAGTGCCCCTGACACGGTGATCGGCAAAGATTCAATATTTTTTTTGAAATGTCTTTGCCGAGTGCCCACTGATTCGGCACTAGGCAAAGATAGGAATTTAAAAAATACTTTTTTTTGAAATACCTTTGCCGAGTGCCCCTGTGAAGGCACTTGGTAAAGAGGAAATTTCTAAAAAAATTCAAAAATCCTCTTTGCCGAGCGCCTTATTCTTGGCACTCGGCAAAGACCCCCTTTGCCGAGTGCCATGCCCCGGCGCTCGGCAAAGTTTTTTTTTGTTTTTGGCCTCCAAATTTTTTGTGCAGCCCTTTCAAAGTACCAGGAACTCCTCGTTAGAATTTGGGGATTTTTTGTGGCTTTTGATATATTTAGTTACTTTATTTTGTTTACTTGAATTTTTTTGAAAAATATAAATTTGAACTGCACATGGTACGAATAATGGAATTTAATGATTCAAAAAATGATAGTCATGTTACTGAGTGTAGTGTCAGACCGTATCCAGGAACGGACCCGGAATTTTGGACATCTTGTTGACGAAACATGACCGCGAACTTGCGTGCGAAGTGTTTTTAAATTCTATAAAAAGCAAACAAAGTCCGAAAATCATGAAACTTGTTGAGATGTCGTGATATCGTATGTGGAGGCTATGATAAAAATTTCAAAAGATTTCGTGCATGTTGTCATGTACGATACTTAACAAGTAGAGATTAAAATAGTATCAGGATGATTCATTATCTAAACCCTACATTCTAGTTTATTCTCATTCTTAACTATTGACATCTTAGTAATAGTAGCCCATTGTGGACACCCGTCCCGTAGCCTGCTAACTTCAACTTCACTTTAGCTTGGTGTTGACACCTATGGGTGCACGTAGAAAAATCCGCAAGCACATGGATATCGTAGTAGCTTTTCAAATGAGTATTAAGAGTTATCGTATCCATAGGGAAACATGTTAGTTGAACTATAGTCTAACTTAACCAGAAATAGCACACAAGGTTAGGATATAAATAGGAGTGTAGAGAGGACTTCTATGCCTTTTAACTTCTAACTTAAGTTAGCATTGTACTCCAGTGTTCACCAAGGGACATTACTCGAGAAGAGCATAGCAAAATATTCATCCCTCACAACCAGGTCCTACTAGTCCTATAGATGGGAGATGGATTACAGAGAACCAATGTAACTGTCACTTACGTGGTCTACCACATGTTCCGCCCTGCAGGGTGCATCTACAAGTAACCAAGAGTCTAAGCACCAGGCTTACAATAACAATTACTACATTAATCTAGAGCTTCTATAGATTGAAGCACTCAAAAGAGTTGTGATCCTGATAAACACCAAAGCACAAAACTACTTTAAATCAGAAATCAATTACCAGACTTATCTCGAATGTAGGCTTGAAGAACCCTGATCCATCAAGGTACAAGTTATAGAAGTAGCACTGACAAGCCCAACACTTCCTCCAAACTCTTTCCTCACTCTCTAGCTCACTGTTTTCTATGTACAAGAATAGATCCTAGTCTAGAGGACTACTCTTCTCTTCAATTGTGATATGCCTTTCTAGAGGGGGTCTAGGGTCCTTTTATAGGGGTCACCAGGCATCCTGTGGGCCCATAAATCCATGGCAATGAGCCATCTAATCCCTTAATATGAACTAGCCTTGAATCATGGTGGAGATTGATACTCAAAGGCAGTGGAAGCTTCACATTGAAGGAGGCTACCAGCCTTGGCCCGCTAGTCGGGCGACCAGGTGGTGGGGTCGGCTGACCCCACTAGTCATCCACTTGCATCGATCTTTAGTGTTTTGTCTTTGATGGTGGATTAGAGGTCCTTGGAGTCAGTTTCATCATGGATAATTTTGTATTACTAACGTAACATGGCCCACATGGCCCATTTTCTAGATAAATTAGCATGCATATGAATATTCACCAAAACTTATGGAATTTATTAGTTTAAACCTCTATTTCTATGTTGGTGATTGATTTTAAGGATGGATGTTGATTGAATTGATGGTTTATTCTTGCATTAGCGACCGTCAACACTTGGCTCAACATCAAGTTTGCAATACCTACAAAATAACTTCGGCAACATCGTGAGTACATTTCATACTTAGAGGGCTTATTCCAACATATGGTGGATGCAAAAAATTAGTAGGCATTTGTTTGTTTGCAAAAAAAAACATGGTGTTTCTTAAAATGATATGCTCATGAATCTATCTTAGCTATTATATTTACAAGTACTAATGCAGAACAATAGTTAAGTGATCAACTTTATAATTCATCTCATAAGCATGTTCAATCACTTAGTTCTCACTACACTGAGTCTAGAAGAGAGAACAACCAAACAATTCTATCTGAAGACTTTAGACTTTTAAAAAGATCTCTACATAAGTGTACAACTATACCCACATGGTGAAAGCTCTAATTTGGTTTTGGTGAATTGATGAAACCCTAAGTGCTAACCTAGTTTATCAAAGTGATTGTGAGATAGGTAGCACATTCAAAGTGGTGAAGCAAATGAAGATCATGACATGATGATGGTGCTGCCATGGTGATGATCAAGTGCTTGGACATGGAAAAGGAGAAAGAGAAACAAAAGGCTCAAGGCCAAGGTATAAATGATAGGAGCCATTTTGTTTCGGTGATTAAGACACTTAGCGAGTGTGATCACATTTAGGTTCGATGGCCATACTATTAAGATGGGTGAAACACGTATTGAAATGCAGTTATTAAAGTGCCAATAGATGCTCTAACTCATTGCATATGCATTTAGGATCTAGTGGAGTGCTAACACCTTTGAAAATGTTTGTGAAAATATGCTAACACATGTGCACAAGGTGATATACTTGGTGGTTGGCACATTTGAGCAAGGGTTAGAAACTTCACCAACGGAGTGTCCACACATAGAGTGTGGATAGTCCGATGGTGCCACTAGCGCCCTGTACAAAAATGATAGGATTTCACAGAGTGCACTGGACGCTGACTTCAACTGGACCGGTGCATCCGGTCTATGGAAGTAGTGAAGACACTGGTGTCGGTTTTTGACCGGACGCTGGGTCACTTCATGACCAGACACTGATAGGGTGCATCTGGTCCTGCTAACGTGGAATCTCATAGAGGAGACATTGAGTGAGCAGACGTTGGGTGAGTCTAGTCGGGCTTGACTGGACACATCCAGTCACGAGTGGAACCTTACTAGAAATAACCAGATGCTAGGGTCCTACATCCGATCACTTTGAGTAGTGCGTCCAGTTACTACTTAAATGTACTGATGACCGTTGAGATTGGGCGATTAGCGTTTGGAGCCAATGACATGTGGCAAGCATCGGGCGACCGGACATTGGGGTCCTGCATCTAGTCACGCCGAGTTGTGCCTAGTGAAGGGGTACAACGACTCTATTTCATGGGGGCTTCTATTTAAGCCCCATGGCTAGCTCTAGCTCACTCTCTTGGCCATTTTGCATTGACATAGCAATCTTGTGAGCTTAGCCAAAGCCCTCCCACTCATCTCCATCATAGATTTAACATCTTTGTGAGATTGGGAGTGAATCCAAGTGCATTGCTTGAGTGTTTGCATCTAGTGGCACTTGGTGTTTGTGTTTTGCTGTGTGATTCGCTTGTTACTCTTGGTGATTGCCACCACCTAGATGGCTTGGAGCAGCGAGGATCGTCGAGTGGAGGTTGGTGATTGTCTCTAGCTCTGATCGTGGTGATTGTGAGGGGTTCTTGACCTTTCCCCATCAGAGAGCCAAAAGGTACTCTAGTGAATTGCTCATGGCTTGTGTGATCCTCATCTTGTGTTGGTTGTGGAGCACCCTATTGAGGGCTTGGCGTGTGATGCCAATTAGTGCGTGAACCTCCAGGTGAGTGAATCACCACAACGAGGACTAGCTTGCCAGCAAGCAAGTGAACCTCGGTAAAAAATCATTGTGTCATCATTTAATTCTGAGGTGATTGGTATTCATTCTTGGGATTGATTGGTTTACTCCTTGACTCGGCGGTATAACCATCTTACTCACTTTCTTTACAATACCGTAAACTAGTTGTCAAGCTCTTTTGTGTAGCTAGTTGTGAGAGCTTGTTAGTTTGGTTAGTGTGGCTCTTTAGTTAGCATTTGAGAGCGCACTAGCTTAGTGTAGTGACATAGCTATTGTGTGGATAGAAACCATATAAACTAGAATTGTGGTAGGTGGCTTGCAATTTTAGTAGGCTAACGCAACACTTGCTTCGCCTCATAATTGTCTAACTGATTTGTTAAGTATTGTTGTAGAAATTTTTAATAGGCTATTCACCCCCTCTAGCCATTAGGACCTTTCACATGGACACCAAGGGCAAACCTCCATACTCGTGCCTAGATAAGGGTTGCATCGAGGTTCCAACCTTTCCTCAATGTGGCTTTTGAATCCACGAACAGTCTAGAGAATGTCTGAGGTACTAGCTTCCCACACTACCTCGTGTCACAACCTAAGCCAAATCCATGTGATAAGCAAGTCACCACCAAGTACTTAGCTTACCACATCCATATGCGACATGTGGTCTATATAGGTGGTTACTGTGGGGGTATAACCCCCGATACTAGTACGGTTGTACATGGGCTGAGCCGCTAGGGGAGGCATAGCCCACAAGACTATGCATGGGCCACACCACTGGTGGAGGCCCAGCCTATGAGACGATGCCTTATGAGGCATGACACAGGTTGGCATGCCTCGCAAGAGTGCGTGAAGATCTTTGATGATCTAGGAAACCTTCTCGGATATGTCAGATCCCGTAATATCTGTAACTTCCTATCTTGTAAAATCGATCAGCATAGAAACAACCGATCTGTAACCCTACCCCCGAGCTATATAAGGTGGGTAGGGGCCCCCTCATTTTCATCTGATCATACGTAATACAATCCACAAAGACACCGATCGTTGTCTCTCACGTTTTGTGTCACCATCCGGCTCCCTCACGCGCACCTCCACCGATTCATCTACTACCGTGGGCATGCCCCTCGATAGACTACCGGACATGTTTTGTCAACAGTGGCATGCCTGGTAGGGGGTGTGCATGCTGAATTCATGGCGTACCCAATGGTCACTTTCTCGAGCTCCAAGGCCTTTCCCAAGTCAGGCCAGATTTTCATGGTCAGATCCATGACCTGGTGTTAACACAAAAATGTGGCAATGTGATCAACACACAGCAAGACGAAAGATCTGAGTTGAATGAGACCAGAGATCTGCTTGGCTTCAACACAGAACCAGCCGATTCTGAAAAACTCAATGACGTGCCAGTCAATTTGACCTGCAATTGACAAGGAGAGAAAATCTTATCAGTAATTTAAGGTGGAACATATGGGTGTTGCACCAAACAGTTCCAAATATATGGCTAGATAGCCAATTCAATGAGGCTATCAACTAAATAGTCGATATCCAGCGTATTCTTGAAATGAAGGTCTTTCAATCAGGGATTATCGGTTAATATTAAACGATAATGATATGAATCAAAATAACTAATGCTCATGGAACATCAGAAAGCATCAACGGCAAAAAGGAACATGATCGACATAAAGCATCGAGCCAATAGGTTTGATGAAAAGAGTATAACATGCGAACAAATCGACTGTCTAATATAAATGATTCTACATATAATTTTGAGTCTAATATATTATCATCAACAGTGAGGTTTGATCGGATCGATACAGCTATGATAATGATAATAAACTAAAGCCAAAGAATCTATAAAACCATCCATATGTTGACAGATTCATGAAATCATGCTATATGCGTGAGAGTATAGGCAAATCGGCTAAAATAGCCGATCAGCCATAGCAAACAAACAGAGTACATATCTTGATCATGAACAAGACCACTAATCAATAATTTTTAATCTAAAGTCTTACCAATGAGGTTCAACCAGATCGATGCAGCTATGGTAGTGTCATTAGATTAGATCACATTAACTAGTGAGTTTATTAAAGATTGAAACATGTCTTTGGATGCATACTATGTTTGACTGGAATAGAGATAAAACAACCGATCTAGCAGAATTAAGCCATCAATTATAAGATTTGAAGCATGACCAAATCAAAGGATGACCAATTAAGATGATATGATGCTGATCTATCTCTATCCCAATTGGGTTATTTTGTTATAATTAATAAAACATTAATTATAGCAAGATCGATAACGGGTGAATCAACCAAAAAACAACAAGGAAAATCTTACTAATCTTAGCAGATTTGATAACTGGTGATATTGTATTAAGCAACAAGTTATTTTACACAAGATCGATAACATTGATCTATATTATGATTCATAAGAGATCAATCAACTGATGTAGCCTTACAAACTATGATATAGATCGATAACTAACTTATATTATGGCTCATAAAAGATCAATCGGCTGATGTAGCTTTACAAGCACAATACAAGTCATGACGGTACTCATAAGCAAGCTAGAGGTCGATCAGTCGATGCAGCCCTATTTGTTGAAGAACTCACCGAGATCTATAGTACTCCTACTTCTAATGTGATGGCGAAAGCCAAAAAGATTGTATTAATTGAGTGTTCGTTCTTATTTACAATAACCAGGGTCTAATATTTATACCCGGGACCTAAATATAAAATCCTACTCAAATATGACTCATTACAATTCTTGGAATAAAAAAAAACTTCCTAACTTAATAATAACATAGACCCCAATTTTCCTTATTTGTAGAGTCCGACACATCTTTCTGGCGCCACTCAAGCATAGCCCATTAACGCCGTCTGCTGACATCATCCATAAAATAGCCGATTCTGCCATCACATCTAAATTAGTTGATACTGATTCACATCTAATTGATTCCTTGATGACACAATCCTAGAAGCTTCGAGTTCCCGCATTCTTCTTTCTAAATTTTGGTGTAAACATATGCCGCCTAATTTTGGGATAAAAATGATTTTATTTCGAAATTCCTATTCATCTGTTCACCATGTGGCAACCGCTCATTCCAAAATAAGCGCATGGCTCCTGATCTCTTGGGAAAATTCTGTATAATCCCCCAACAGTATCATTTCTAGCTTGCTCGGCCTGCTTACTTTCCCCTTCTTTCTCGAGTAAACTTCAACAGTCAAAGCCGCCACCACTAAAGCCTTAACCCTAGCAAATCCTCTATTCTACCAAACTGCCATTCAAGTAACCTTTCTTAGATTCAGATCCATTTTGACTACAATGGCATCTAGTGACCATGTTCTTGAGGTATGCCTTCAAACCTCTGCCTTTCAAGTGTTAGCCGCTACTTTGTATTCTCCTTTTTCTTAAATTCATCCCAATTGTTTAGCCCTGGATGAAAATTTTGCTTCTGATAGTGAGGTAATTTACTACATTTCTTTTAGAAGGATTATCTAACAACTATCAATTCATATAACAAATTCTTTTGTAGGATACCGAATTTGATCCGCCAAGCATGGGCATGAAAGGGCATCCCATAGAATATTATCCACCATGTCTAGCCTCAAGAATGGGATCAACTGCATCCACTCTAAAGAAGTTGATCAAAACCCTAGCTGCCCCAACAATACTCACATATCAGTCTTCAAAACGCACGGCAACCTAAGGTGTAACTCAGAAAACCATCACTAGGAAGAGAGTTCGCATAACAAAATCACCAATTGCTTAGGTAACTTAACTTATCTTCCCTCTTAAGATGATATCCAACTTCTAATTCAATCCCTTTCTTGCAGCCATAGACTATTGCATCTCAATCTACCTTGGGTGCCAAATTGATGTCCTAGGCATTTGAATCGGCATCTACCAACCTCTCATCGGCTAACCCCCCTAAAGAGCCGATTACAATTGAAATAACCAATGCTTCTGACAGACCCAAAATAGCAGAAGATGAGAAGCTCTCTACTTCACCTCCTGATGCTAACAAGGTATCTCCTCAAGCCTTTTAATCTTATGCAATCCTCACTCTTCTCTTATCATTCTCCTTTATCAGACACCACCTGAGAAAACATCTGCACAAGAGCAAAGGTCTAACAATCCAATAGTTGAAGATGACCCTATTGATGCTGATACCCAAACCATTGATTCTCCAACTTAGCAAACAGTTGATGGTAAGAAATTCAAATGCTCATTCTTGTCCTTCTATAACAAATATAAACCAAAAAAACTTCTTGATGCATGCAGACACTAGCATCGAAAGTCTAGAGCTGATTGAACCAAATGTTGAAAAAGATGTTGGCACATCATTGGTTGTTCCTTCTCCTCAGCTAGAGTTACTTCTAGAAAAGGTATTGTGTTCCCCTCACCATTCATCTCATTGTCAACCCATTTGCCATTTCTAATAAGATTCCTTTTGTTCACATGTAGGCACTTAATTCTCCAGTTCTGAGCTACTCCTTCAACTTTGAAGAATACATAGATGAAAGTGAGATTAGCTCATTAGCCATTTCTTCCTAAGAGAGTTTATCAGATGAGACCAAAAATTGGCTAAAAGACATGCTACCAATGCTCGAGGGAAATATAGCCGATTTGGTCCAAGATGTAGACCCAATGAGAAGACTCTTCTTGGCCATCAAGGATAATCTGACCCCAAATCTTGCTGAGGCCTTGATACCTATATCCAATATTGAAGACCAAGCTCCCAAGGTGAAAAAGGCTCAAAGAAATCTGATTGACCGTGAAGCTCTGATGGCTAAAAGGAATTCTAACAAATAGGAAGCCAAAGAATTAGCACAATTGATTGACAATTTGAAGAATTGTTCTTCCAAAATTGTACCAGAACAAAATCAACTAAGAGTTAGGTGTGCTGAGCTTAAAAAGAACTAGAAAGTGTGAAAATCACCATCGAACATCATGAGTCCAACTTGACTCAGATCCCCAATGCTATCAAACAGAAGAAACAAGAAATGGTGACCAAGGTCAAAGAAGCCAAAGCTATTCACAATAGTCTTGAGAGCATTCCTGGATTAGCCGAAGAAGATAAATAACAAATTGTAGAAGTTGATTCTATTCGGTTGAAAGCACTATGAGGAATTCATGATGCTCTTAACTTGTAATTTGCACTCCAATTTTAGTAGCACATAAACCTGATGATAACCGTACTTTTTGGTTCAGCTAGAAGAGTCGATTTGAATTAGCTGGTTTTCAATTTCTGACTTTGCTCTAACCTAACTAAATCTGAAAATGGCTTTTATCACAAAACCCTTCGAATTCCTTCTCAATCATCAATGCCACGTTCCCCTCGGTATTAGTGAAGTGGCGCTTCCCCATCCATCAATTGGGGTTGCTTTCACATGTCCCAAGATATCTACTGTCTCGCCTTCATGGCTATAAATACCAGTCAAGGGCTTTGGCCTCAAACACATCTACACCCACAACTGTTCTCATTCTCTCGTGTCCTTCTACCTTTAAGAACCCTATAGTAGTTTCCTCTTCTCCTCCTCTCAAGATCTAAACCAGCACCCATGGTAAGCCAAGATAACTACGGCAAGCATGTAATAGATGAGATCCCGGAGGAGGAGATGCCAATGAACCAGAGCCTCTAGCTCATGAGGTAATACCAAATGCCCTCTGCTCATGGCAATGAATCATCCTCTAACTCGTCCATGGATTTGTCTTGAATAACAAACTCCTTCCTCCACCTCCTCCTCCTAGGCCAGCTAGCCCTCCAATGCTGAGTCTGCTACCGCCCTCGTGCTGGACTCTTTGTCAGACTGCTCCGACTCGCATACCGGCGACGACACTTGGTGCTTCTTTTGGGAGTGGAGGGCTACCAAAGACCGTTATTCCGAGACAACTCGGAAAAACGGTCAGCTTGAGATCTATCTTGAGGCCTCCTAGGCCACCCTCCTCGACGTAGAGGAGGAAACCAACGCCGCTCGGGCGAGGTTGGCTGAGTCCGACGCCATGGTGGTAGGTAAGCTTAGTTCCAAGAAAACCCTCACTCTTATCTTCACTGCTCCTTTCTTGACAATCTTCTTGCCTCTTTGATTGCTAGCCCTGATGGTACAGTTGGAAAACCTCCAACTAGTGGAGAACGCAGCTTCATCAGCCATCAATGCCCTGGGCCCTCTACTCATCAACCATCTGCATGACATCCCAACATGCACCTAGGAGATTGCTCTCCATGGTGTTTGTCACGGTGCAGCGGTGGCTCTAGCCACAGTGCAAGTCCAGACCGGGCACGACCTCCATACCATGGAGCCAGGCTTCCCAATGGGCGATGATCCTGACATGCATGAGGAGCTAATTGAGGACTTCGACGATGACGCGATGACCATTGTAGATATCACACCAGCCCAATTTGTTGTGAACAAAGTGTTCGATTAGTTTGTATTAGGAGCAAACAATGAATGAACAAAGTTTTTGCCTTTTCCTTATGAATTCATCTCTAAGACTACCATAGTATGAATCATGATTGTCCTTGTGTGTGTTTTTGCTCTATAGGCATCACATATCATATTGGTTTTTACCCCTTTGGTTTATTTTTCCTTTTTGAACTAAAGGTAATACCCTCCTAGTACCAGCTATTAGAGCCGATGACTAAATAAATTGGCTATCAAGTATTAATCCAAACGCTAGGATAATACTTCTTTAGGAAATTTCCATTGATTGCTCTATCAAACTCCTCTTCCCCTTCTAGCATTTCCAAAATATAAGCATTACCAGGCGCACAACGTTTAATCCGATAAGGACCTTCCTAATTAGGCGACCATTTGTCAAACTTGCTGTCTTTAGACCCAATCAGCAATCCTACTTTCCAAACTAATTGTCCATCGCAAAACTATTTGTTCTTGACCTTTTTATTATAATGCCTTGCAACCCTTAATTTATTGACCTTAATATTTTCAAGAGCGCGCAGCCGATGACAACTTAAGTCCTCCAAATAATCCATCATAAGGTTTTTATAGACTTTGGCTATCAAATCATTTTGCAATGTAACACGTCTTGATCCTGTCTGAATCTCCCAAGGAAGAACTACATTATGCCCATATACTAACTCATAAGGTGATGATTTAATCAATCCATAACAAGCCATTCTATATGCCCACAATGCTTCATTAAGTGTCAAGTACCACTTTCTTGGTTACTCTTCAATTTTCTTCTTAATTAACATTATCAAAATTTGATTGGATGCCTTTGCCTAGCCATTAGCTTGAGCATAATAAGGAGAAGAATTTAATAATTTAATTCCCATACTGGCAGCAAAATCTCTGAATTCCTCTGATGTAAACATTGTCCCTTGATCAGTAGTAATGGTCTGAGGAATCCCAAAACGATAAACAATATGCTCCCTTACAAAATCAACCATATTCTTTAAAGTTACTGTTTTCAAAGGAATCGCCTCAACCCACTTAGTAAAATAATCTGTTGCTACCAATACAAACTTGTGCCCTCTACTTGAAGGTGAAAAAATCTGGCCAATCAAATCAATTCCCAGCCTCAGAATGGCCATGGCGTAATTATTGGGTTCATAGCTAATGCAGGCGATTTCTGAACATTATCAAAACGCTGACAATTCTGACACCCCTTGTAATATTCAAAACAATCTTCTAATATTGTTGGCTAGAAATATCTAGACCTATGAATAACCCATTTCATATTATAAGCCAATTGATGAGCTCTACATATTCCTTCATGTACTTCTCCCATCAATACTCTTGCTTCTTCTTGACTTAAACATTTAAGCAAAACTCCAACGACTATTTTGTAATACAATTGATCATCCAACAAAACATACTTAGTCGATTTATATCTCAATTTTCTAGTAACCTTCTGTGATGGATTCTTGAGGTAATCAGCTATTTCAACTCTCCAATCATTAGCCAAGGTCTCACTACTTAAGATTTCTTGGAACACTCGATAGCTTGATGCATTCTGAGCTAACTGATTGGCCTCTTGATTCTGAGCTCTCAGAATATGCTGAAGAGAAGTAAGGGGAAACCCCTCAAGTAACTTTTGACATTCATCATGGTAACCCCTCAGAATATCATCTTTACATTCATATAGGCCGATCAACTGATTAATAACCAACTATGAATCTTCAAATATTTTAATTGACTCAGCCTTTACTTCCTAAAGAAGTTGAAGTCCCTTAAGAATAGCTTCATATTCTGCTTGATTATTGGTGGTCATTGGTTTGGTTTGAAAGGCAAACTCAAAACTTGCCCCCCGAGGCAAAATAATAACAATACTAATACCACCACCTTGCTTGCATGATGATCCATCAAAGAATAATGTCCAAGGCATTGGTTCCACATAGCCGATGTTTGGTTTATGATGTTGAGTAATAAAATTGGCCATCACTTGCCCTTTGACTGCTTTAGCTGATTCATACCACAAATCAAATTCTGATAATGCAAGAATCCACTTTCTCATTCCCCCATTTAATATCGGCATTGACAACATGTGTTTGATCACATCAGCTTTAGACACAACTGTACACTCAGCCGATAATAAATAATGTCATAACTTAGTGCATGAGAAATATAAGCATAAGCATAACTTTTCAATAGGAGAATTCTTATTTTTGGATCCAAATGTCTTCTACTTAAATAGAAAACAACTCGTTCCTTTCTTCAAACACTTGCATCAAGGCCGATCCAATCGTTTGGCTATCGGCTGATACGTACAACTTAAAAGGCTTACCTTGTTGAGGAGGAACCAGCACAGGTGGAGATTTCATATACTATTTTATCTCCTCAAATGGTTTTTGTTGTACATCACCCCATTTAAATTCTTGATCATTTTCAACTTCAACAAAGGAGAAAATTGCAGAATCCTTTCTGACATATTTAAAATAAACCTTCTGATGAAATTAATCTTACCAAGCAGAGATTGTAATTCTATTTTATTAGTTGGAGGTACTGCCTCATCAATTGCTTTCATACTTTTTGACCAATCTCAATTCCTCTCTCATGAACCATAAAACCCAAAAAATGTCTAGCTGACACTCCAAAGGCACACTTATTAGGATTCATCTTTAAACCATGTTTTCTTGTGCACTCCAAAGTCTCCTGCAGATCAGCCAAATGTTCTTTGTCCCCTTTGTATTTCACCACCACATCATCAATATAGATTTCAACAATCTTGTCGATCAACTTATGGAAAATATAATTCATTGCCCTTTGATAAGTTGCACCAGCATTCTTCAATCCATAAGTCATTACAACCCATTTGAATAAGCTAATTACACTAGGGCACCTAAATGCTATTTTTTCTATATCTTCTTCAGCCATAAAAAATGATTATAACCTGCATTACCACCCATAAAACTAATTATCTTGTGCCTAGCTGTTGTATCTACCAACATATCGACTATTGGCATCGGATAATCATCCATCGGTGTTGCCTTGTTCAAATATCTGAAATCAATACAGACTCTCAGCTTCCCATTTTTCTTATACACAAGAACTACACTCGATACCCACTCTGCATATCGGCAAGGTCGGATACATTTTGCTTCTAGTAGTCTTTCAGTCTCCTTAATATCATCAAGAACATTTGGATTAAATCTCCTTGGAGATTGTTTAAATGGCCGATATCCAGGTTTGATTGGAAACCGATGTTCAATAATTGACTGATCTAAACTAGGCATTTCATAATATTCCCAAGCAAAGCAATCTTTAAATTCATTTAACAAATCTATCAATTCTTGCTTATACTCAGTATCCAACTTAGCACTTACATATGTCAGCCTAGGCCTATCTCCAGGACCAATATCTATTTCTTCTAACTCATCGGCCAACGTAAAGCCATGTCCTAGTTTACCATCTGTACCATCTATTGGATTATCCATTAAAACAAACTTTTAAAACCAACTACTCAGATCGACTATTGGCCTTCATCATTGATTCTAATGAAGCCTCCTTCCCATTGCTTGCTAGAAAATACTCAAAATCTTATAGTTCCCAATATATTGGATCAGTTGTTGCTATACTCATAGAATCATCTGCATGAACTAGCCCAACATTGTCTCCATGCCACTGAATCAAACATTGATGCATAGTCGATGGTACACAACAATTGGCATGAATCCAATCACGGCCAAGGAGTAAACTGTATGAACCCTTTTCGTCAATGACAAAGAATGTAGTGAGCAAAGTCTTACTTCCAATTGTTAATTCAATATTTATTGCCCCATGGTCTTAGACACATTACCTCCAAAATCCTTAAGCATCATGTCAGTCTCAATCAGATCTTTTAGTCCTTTACCAAGCATGCAAAAAGTAGTATAAGGCATTAGATTAATAGAAGCACCTCTATCAACCAACATTTTACTCATTGGCTTCCCATAGACAAAACCTTTCACATATAAAGCCTTCAAATGCCGATGCTTAATTGGTTTATCAAATATAGCTTGTTGTATCAATGTCAACTGGGCTACCATCTCTTCATACTCTAATTCATCAAAATCTAAATAAACTTCTTGATCTGCTGGAGCTTTAAATTTAGATGGTAAAAGAAAAGCCATTTGAATATTAGCCGATGGTTGACCCTTATCAGCTATTTGTTTAGCATGCCATACTTGCAGTTTACTAGATTTCTGAGCCTGTTCTAATTCTCTGCTCCTTAGACGTTGTACCCTTCTTTTTCTGACTTCTTGTTAAACCTCCTAGACACCATTGCCCTTCCTACCAAACATGTTCTTCCTCATCACCTTATTCTTCATAATTAGCCCAATTTTGGTCAACAACTCGCTTCCCTAGCTGATCATGAATACTTCTATTTTTTAAATGCCGATCTTTATTATCATGATGATACTCAATTCGAGCATGGATAGACCAGCGGTTGGCTTGGGATTGCCTAAACTCCCAATATTGTTCGTTACATTCTGGGCAATTATTCCTAGTAGGCAATCTCAAACCTTCATTCCAACAATGTATAAAGAAATGTCAATTCCAATGTGACAAAGCTTATTCTCTTTCATATCTCTCTTCTTGTTGTTGATGTTAATATTCCTTCTCTTCTAACCAGCACTGATAATCTTTCTCCTTCTACCATTGCCATTTATTCAATAGAATTTGAGATGTAACATGTGGTCTCATCGCACCATCTCTCGACGTTTCTCCCTGCTCATATTGGTTCTTTTGTTGGTCATGACGTCTTTTAATTTCTCTATATTCATCTACTGATATTTGCATCTCTAGATCAACTGTTCTAATTTCTCTTTGCCCTAGCTGATGTTAAAACTTTAGCTTTCCCTTTAAACAACTTAGCATCAACCATATTCTAATCCTTTAGGAAAGGATTATCATTAACTTTCATTTTCGGAGCTGTATCAAATTTAAGATTCTCATGTTGAATAGGCCCCTGAATATGCTGCCAAAAAATCCTACAATCATTAGTATAATGAGAAGTAGTGTTATGGTACATGTAGAACTTCTTATTCTTCAACTGATCGGGAGATAATATAACGTGATTGGCAGGCAGTTTAATCAGTCCTTTCTCAAGCAAGAAATCAAAAAGTTTGTCTGCTTTTGTAACATCAAAATCATAACTTTCTTCAACTTCTTCTCCCCAAGGATTTGGAACCATTACTATCTTTTTACCCTAATTCCATTCAGCTATAGCAATTTCCTCTTCTTCATCATCATCAACTAAATATGGATTATAAGCTTCAACGATTGCAGCATTCTTCTAGAATCGGGTATCTCTACGCATATTCTGGAATTGGCTATTAAGTGTTGCCACCTAAATTATCAAATTCTTGCCCAAGCAACTTTTCTCTTCATGTTGGCAACATTCCTTGAACAACCAGTGCAGCTAGCTGATCATTAGTCAAATTCAACGAAAAGCATAAGTTTCTTATTTCTCAGAACCTCTGAAGGAACTTATCACCCGATTCATTAGCTCTTTGCTTTATAGTTGTCAAATCTATGATCTTTCTTTCCCCTATCCTAGTGTAGAAATGTGTATGAAATTTCTTTTCAAGATCACTCCAATTGGCAATGGAATTAACCACTAGTGATGAAAACCAAGTGAAAGTTGGTCCTGACAGGGACAAAGAGAAGAAATGAACTCGATGTGCTTCTTCAATAAAGGCTTCACCCAACTGAGTAAGATATCGACTGACATGTTCTATTATACTTGTGCTATCTTGACCAGTGAACTTAGCAAATTCTAGAAGCTGTAATTCATAGAAAGGGCCACTAAATCATACCACTCTAGATATGGACGTTTGTACAAAAAGGTCTGCCCTTTTGGTTTTAAACCAAAGTAATTTTTCATCATTTTGGTTACTCTAAGCAACAATTCATCAGCATTTGAGTTTGAATTTCTTGGCAATTACTGACCCATCTATAGATTGAAATTCTGAGTGCCTTGATATCCTAGATTTGGAATCATATTGAGAGTATTATAATCTAAACCATAATGATATCCTTGTGGAATATCTATCTGTCGAGCTCCTTGCTGATTTACTACTTGAAATCTCTGATTGAAAACATTAGGATCTATATCCCTATGAATCCTTTGAATTGATGGTGCTATTTTGTGAGCTGACGATGGTATTTGGCCTGATGTACCAAAATTAACCATCTGATTCTGAACTTGCCCTATCAGCTGTTGCACATGTTGCACTGATGATCTAGGATTATATTGCATTTGATTAGTAGTAGCACCCTAAATTTGCTTAGACAAATTCTAAATTGCCTAGGCATCATCACTCTTAGCTAGTGTTGCTTCTTGATGTCTAATACCGGCTTGATTAGTCCCTTGAGTCGATGGATGCGGAATATTGTAATAAGCCAGTCCAACATGATCAAGTAGAAATCCATGAAATGCCTCCTTCATGATATTGTGGAATGTATTCAAGAAAGATGTATTATGATTCAGCATTGCATCATGAATAGATTTGTTGACAGTTGCTATAAAAAAATGCCTATCATCAGCTTTGTCTATATCTGACTGTCCATGCATCAAAACTCTCGACAGTGGATATTTCTGAATAACTTTATTATCATGTGTTTTGATGTATGAAAACAAACACTTATTCTGAAACTCCTCTACAGCCTTACCAATGACATCTTTATCCTCATTAGGTAAGTCTTCATAAGGCACCATAAGAATGTCCTTGTTGTTGTGAACTACCATGACGATTGTGGTCCTACCAGGCATGCCAAAAAGTATGTTGACACAAAAATGTGGTGATGTGATCAACACACAGCAAGCCAGAAGATCTGAGTGAATGAGACCAGAGATCTGCTTGGATTCAACATAGAACCAGCTGATTCTGAAAAAACCCAATGACGTGCCAATCAATTTGACCTGTAATTGATAAGGAGAGAAAATCTTATCAGTAATTTAAGGTAGAACTTGTCAGTGTTGCAGCAAATAGTTCCAAATATATGGCTAGATAGCCAATTCAATGAGGCTATCAACTAAACAGTCGATATCCAGCGTATTCATGAAATGAAGATCTTTAAATTAGGGATTATCGGTTAATATTAATGATACGAATCAAAATAACCGATGATCATGGAACATCAAAAAGCATCATTAGCCAATAGGTTTGATGAAAAAAGTATAACATATGAACAAATTGATTGTCTAATATAAATGAATCTACAAATAGTTTTGAGTCTAATCTATTATCATCAACAGTGAGGTTTGATTGGATCGATGCAGCTATGATAATGATAATAAACTAAAGTCAAAGGATCTATAAAACCATCTATATGTTGACAGATTCTTGAAAAACATGCTATATGAGTGAGAGTAGGCAAATTAGCTAAAGTAGCTGATGCAGTCATAGCAAATAAATAGAGTATATATCTTGATCATGAACAAGACCACTAATCGATAATTTCTAATCTAAAGTCTTACAAGTGAGGTTCGACCGGATCGATGCAGCTATGGTAGTGTCATTAGATTAGATCTCATTAACTAGTGAGTTTCTTCAAGATTGAAACATGTCTTTAGATGCATACTATGTTTGACTGGAATAGAGATAAAACAACCAATCTAGTGGAATTAAGCCATCAATTGTAAGATTTAAAGTGTGACCAGATCAAAGGATGACCAATTAAAATGATATGATGTCAATCTATCTCTAACTCAATCGGGTGATTTTGTTATAATTCATAAAACACTAATTATAGCAAGATCAATAACTGGTGAATCAACCAAAACAGCAAGCAAAATCTTACTAATCTTAGCAGATTCAATAACTTGTGATACTGTATTAAACAACAAGTTATTTAACACAAGATCGATAACATTGATCTATATTATGATTCATAAGAGATCAATTAGCTGATGTAGCCTTACAAACTATGATACAGATCGATAACTAACTTATATTATGGCTCATAAAAGATCAATCGGCTGATTTAGCTTTACAAACATAATACAAGTCATGATGGTACTCGCAAGCAAGCTGGAAGTTGATCAGTCGATGCAGCCCTATTTGCTAAAGAATTCGCCAAGATCAACGGTACTCCTAATACGATGGCAAAAGCTAGAAAGATTGTATTGATTGAGTGTTCGTTCTTTTTGACAATAACCAGGGTCTAATATTTATACCTGGACCCTAAACATGAATCCTACACAAATACGACTCATTACAATTCTTGGAATAAAAGAAAACTTCCTAACTTAACAATAACCTAGATCCCAATTTTCCTTATTTGTAGAGTCCGACACATCTTCCTAGCGCCACTTAATGTCATCTGCTGACATCATCCATAAAATAGCTAATTCTATCATCAAATCTAAATTAGTTGATACCATTTCACATCTAATCGATTCCTTGATGACACAATCCTAGAAGCTTCAAGTGCCTGCTTTCTTCTTCCCAAAATTTAGTGTAAACGCCTGGTTCATCGGCCCTGATAGCAATGTGGAGATCATGGAGACAGTGTATGATCACCTTGCGCCAATCACGCCAACACCTGCAACGACATCTCCGATCTCGGCGCCCTAGCGCTGGGTTAGGAGATCCATCAGCAATGATGATCTGATCAGATCCATCTATCGGGTCATAGACCATTTAGCGAAATGTTAGCTCCTCATGGATTCGGTCTCAGATCAATCTAGAGTGAGCGATGAGTTTCTCATACTCCAAGATCACCAAGCCACAGCAACCGAGCGACCTGCTCGACCACATCGTTCAAGGTGGCCTAAATTCTGATATGGTGATCATGGCTACTCTAGAGGGGCGCACGGTGCGACGCTGACCACTTCCCACTAGCGGCCTATGTTTGGCTGACTACGAGGCCCTGATGGAGGACCCACTGAAGCCCTATCCCTTTAGGCTAGAGGGTGTGGGATCTGCTACCAGAACGCTATCCATCCACCTCTTTGTCGACCACGTCAAGCATGACTACTGTCACCGACCTCTACATCATCGACCCAACTAACTCTAGTCAGCCCATGCCCAGTGGTCAACAAGGTGGCTATTCGCTAGCTTTCGGATGAACCCTCTCTTCCAACTGAATCTCTCCACAGTGTTCTAATAAGAGCCCCGACAGTTATTCTGAGGGCTCAACCAAGACCGCATCGAGCTGCCCTACTTTCCCTCTAGGGTTCGGGGGCATGATATTCCACATCAGCCATGATGGCATCACCTAGGACAGTGAAACCGCTAAAGAGTGTGAAGCTCGTCTAGTGAAGAACGCCAATCGCCAACATCACCGAGATGCAGAAGCAGCCCAATTGGCCGACGAAGATGGTCGTGGCCTGCCTTGCCATCAACGTAATCTGGAGGAGGCATTTGACATGGTGGGCGACCAGCCAGCCTACTAGACTCCAAGTGCCAATCTAGCCATCGCTTTCAATGAGCTCGACATACTCCCTCACTCCATAGGTCGAGAAGGTCCGAGCACATATCATAGTAGCGCAAGTCCAAGTCAATGAGTTTTGGAATGACACCCCATCTTATTCCACCACATTAGCTCATAGCTGCCGCTCCCAATGCAATGCAGGAGACCAGCATCATCGTGCCGAGGGCCCTCGACCTTAGGCTAGAGTTCCCTACCTATATAGAGGATCTAGAGGGAACATTGAAGCTCAGTCACTCCACGATGGCCGCCCACCATGCCCCTAGGGAGGTAAGGGTAGCAACCGCAACTAGGAGGTCAATCAACCCCCTCACGACCTTCATGACCACATCAACGCCAGCGTAGGTGTCCGTAGCCACATCAAAAATAGCAGGTCTGCATGCTATGAAGCAAAGATGGAGCGTCATCGGCAATTCAACACCGAACATGAGGGATTTGCTGCCTATCAAGTGCCACTTCCCATCAGCACATTAGGACTTTGCCCCTTCATGGAAAGGCTCTGAGCCATCCATTGGCCTATGGGTTTCAAGGTTCTTGGTGTTAATAGCTATGACAGAAAGGCTAACCCTGCTCAGTGGCTAACTCTATATGAGGTCGCTGTAAGAGCCGCGAGCAGAGACAAAGACGTCATGGTGAACTATCTACCCATCATGCTTAACCAGTCTGTGAACAATTGGCTCCTCAACCTATGGGAGAATTCCATCCTATCTTGGGATGACCTCAAGAAAGTCTTCATCGACAATTACATGGCTACATGCGTGCAGCCCAGCACAAAGTATGACCTAGAGAAGCTTCATCAATCCTTTAGGGAGTCCTTGCACGACTTCATCAGGCGCTTCTCGGAGACAAAAAATTATGTTCCCAACATCGCTGAGGTCGAGGCCATCGCTGCTTTCACCAAGGGGCTCTAGCACAAGCAACTCCATGGCAAGCTATACCGCAAGAGGCCCACAACCATCGCAAACTGATACAAATAGCAAACAGATATGCCAATGCCATAGAAGCCAAATGGGTTGCCCGCTTCGCTCACCACCAAAGCCACAATGATGACTATTGTGAAGACAAGCACTATGATGACCGCGACCATCACCGTAATGACCAAGACCATAATGATGACCGCGACTGTTGTCAACATGACCGTGAGCAACGGCGTGATGACTGCTCAGATAGCTCGAGACATAGACAAGGCCGACGTTGCCGGCCTAATAACTCCATCAATACCGTCAATGCTCATGCCAAGCGCACCTACGATGCTAATTTCAGCAAGCTGCTAGATGGCCCATGCCCTATCCACAAGGATGCCAAGCACACCATACAAGAGTGTGGAGGCCTAAAAACAGCGCTCGACAGTGAATCATCAAAGAAGCCATGGTGCAATGATGATGAGATCGAGGACGGTCAAGGTGGAGAATGAGGCAGGAACAAGGGCCCAACATACTAGGATCCCACCAAGACCGTGGCCACCATCTTTGGTGGGAGAGCTATCTCTGAAGACAAGCGAGAGCAGAAGCTTGTAGCTCGACGTGTCATGTCTGTTGCTAAGTATGATGGCCCTGTCGCTGATCCCAAGTACATCGGCTGGTTGGAGCACCCGATCACCTTCTCCAAGGCCAACCAATGGTCGGATATCCCATAGCTAGGGCATTTCCCACTCGTCCTGGATCCCATCATCAAGGACGTGCGCTTCCAGAAGGTCCTCATTGATAGAGGGAGCACCCTCAACATCCTTTTCACTGGGTCCCTCAAGGAGCTAGGGATCAACAAAGAAGACCTTACCCCCATGGACTCTCCATTCTGGGGGATCATTCCAAGAAAAGCCTCCCTGCCTCTAAGACAGATTACACTGCCAGTACAATTTAGCACTGCCAAGCACTTCCGGGTCGACTACGTCAACTTCCTGGTTGCCAACTATTTATATAAATTAATGCACACTGAATAATCTGCAAGCGCACAGATATTATTTCGATGTAGCACTTCACCAAGAGTACCCAGTTTTATATCAAACTCAAGGAAACATGTGTGAGAATAACCAAATCTAACTTATCCCAACTTCACAATCAAGGCTAGATAATAGGAGTGTAGAGGAGACTACTAAGGTCTTCTAGTTCTAACCTCAGTAAGCTTTGTCTTCTATTGTTCAATTCTAGGGATAATACTAGAGAAAACACAGACATAGTATGTTTCCTATAGCAATATTGTCTTGCTAGGCCTACTAACGGAAGGTGGACTACAGAGAATTCAACAAGGCTATTAGAGTCACCCTCGTGAGCTACCACCTGATCCAGAAAATAGGGTACATCTACTAGTAACCGAGTCTAAGCACCATACTTACACTATGAATACTACTTGAACCTAGGAGCTACAAGGATTAAAGTACTCAAAAGAGAGTCGCAAACTTGAAGAACAATATGACCGAGATGCTTACTTAAATTAGAAGTCGATTACCAGAGAAATCTTAGAAGCAAGCTCAAGAATAACTTGATTCCACTAGCTACAAGCTATACAGAGAGCATCAACAAGCCGGCACTCCTTGAAAACTCTTCCCTCTCACTCTCTCTCTCTATCTCTAATACAAGACTAGATCCTATCGAGGACTAATCTTCTCTTGATTGCTCGCCCTGATCCTGGTGGACATATGAATTAGGGTTTCTGGCTTCTCAGCTCTCAGGATCAAATGAGGCTTATGCCTAGGGGAGAGAGGCAGGGGCTAGATTATATAGCCCTAAGGGTCCAACATGATCCCTTGGATCAAACCAACTTAAGCAACGCCCTAGATGCATCCTCAAAAGCAGTGGGAAAATGACGTAGGAAGCTAGCTGATAGGTGGGCCCACCAAGTGTCGAGTGCCCTGATAGTGGGGTTGGGTAGCTCCACATGTCATCCTCTAGTCCTCTGCTTCGGTGACATGGCTCCTGGATCCTTCTAGAGTCTTCCCACATAGGTTCCACAGCGGGATTCTGTGTTTTCCGTTGACGATTAGGTCCTTCTTGGCGGTTTTCTAATTAAATCCTGCTGGAAACACAGATTCACCAAAACTCATGGAATTTGTCAGTTTCAACCCCTAAGTCTATTCTAGTGATTCGTTTATACCCTTATGCATGTTTAATTGATGGATAAAATATGTATGATAACTACAGTCAACAACTCCCCCACACTTAGGCTTTCACTCATCCTCGGTAAAAGGTTGGATTACTCAAGACCTAACCTTAGGACAAGACATCATCATAAAACCATTCCCAGTTATGCATGTACCTTAATATTCAAAGTGTCTACCATGAAACTTTGGGCAGTTGAAGAATGGAACAGCTTGAAATAGATCACCATCTTCCGTCAATCAAGTCAATTGGAGAAACATTTTAAGATTTTTGAAAACAAAACATAGCTTACCTTCTCCTTTTGTAGTACTCTCAAATCACTTTGTATATGTGGTATTTTTGGATCCTCACCAAGGCATTGATGATTTTGCCTTTGTTTTGCTTACTTATAAAAGCTTATGTGGAGCTTAGGTAGGGATGAATATAAAAACATACTCGCATTGCATATATTGTAAAGTCAAAACAAGGATCCAAGGAGAAAGATGTCATACTCTTAGATCAAGATGTGCATGTGTGTGGATATATATGGTGGCTATCCTATTCTACTATGCTCCTTGAAACATATCTCTCTTGATTAAAACTTGAAAACATTTGCAAGAAAAGCATGGGCTATCTTATTCATCTCTTTCTCTTTTTTCAGGCGGGCATATGAGTACCCATTGTTCTAGATATCTCAGACACTTGTCCATTTTTTCCAATACTCTTTCTTTGAATAACTTTTGCATATCCACATGCCTCTTTTTCTGTAATTGAAACTTTTCAAGAAAGACATTTACAAGAACTTGGAGCATTTATACTATCAAACTTATTTTTGTGTCTATTCCCAATGTAGGAGTAGAACATTTTTGGGTGGATGAAAAACATGTTGTTGCATACTCCTAGTGTAGGAGCAGCAGATATATGTGGAGTGTACGTGATCTTGATCTTGAGAGCATGATAAGTTTCTCAACAAGGGTCACAAGGTTTGACCAAACTTAATACAAATGACAAGTAGTATATGTAGAAGGTTTCTCTAATCTATATTTGGCTCTGGTAGGACATTGCTTTCCATAAAGGGAAGGTGTAGCTATTCTTTTTAACTTTTCAAAATAAAATTCTCCAATAACGAGACATCGAGAATCAAGTTCTCATTATTCTACTATATCTCATTCCACAACAACTTAAGCAACATGGGGTCCCTAATAATAAGTTCCTAATAGTTGCATGACTTCTAGGAAAAGTATTATGTGAGTCTACCATTAAGTCTTGACTGAAATAATCTTTCCTTAGGTTTTAAAGGTGTTTATTAATGGATTTTCAATTCAGTTCAAAATGGAAAGCGAAACATATAAAAACAGAGTGTATTGGGCTCATACCTGACCGTGGATGAAGCTCGAGGCAAGGCGGTGCTGTGGTGGGCCAGGCAGCCCATGTAAGAGTCCAAGTGGCCCTCTCTTAGTCCCATCTCGGTCCAACATTGGCGAGCGTGGTTCTTGGTCCATTGCTACCCAAATTTCGTGATCTTTGTGATTGGATCTCATCTTTGTTGTCATGGTGTGTCTCCCCCACACTTGTTTTCCTGTATACCATTATGCACAACATGTGAAGACAAACACATATCCAAAAGAAATAGCGAGCCTATAAGATTTCATCAATATAAGGCACTTTATTACACAAGCACACACTTTTTTCTGACCTAACACATACTTTAATATCCTAACCATCTGAGCTAAGCGACAAACCTGAACACACGATAACACTTAACCTAACACTTGTGCCTTATTAAAATGACTACCTAATTATCACTTCTTCATTTTAGCAACAAAATGATTCAAAGTGTTTAAATCGTGTTGTAGACTCTTGCAGTAGACATGTTCCTCGTCGATCGTTTGCTCGAATGTATAGATAACATCGCTTAGATCTTCAATCTTCTTTTCTAAGAGGGCAATAGTTGTCCTTGGATGCTTCTCAACCTCTAGAATAGGTGGTGATGCTGCGTTCCTCTTGGGAGGAACAACCTTAATCTGCTCTAGCATAGCCCGGACTTCATCAATAGTGGTACGAGGGGTGACCGACTTATACTTTGCACAAGTAACATCTCCAAATTTGTTGGTCTTCAGTATAGTCAGCACCTCATGATCTTTCAACAGAAGATGGTTGATTTCCTTCATCACCTTGAAAAGCTTCTGGGTGACTAGCTTTGGCTCTTGTTGGAGAGGCTTTCCTTCAAGACGTAGTAGCGGCGGTCGCGGAGCGATCAGCAGGCGGCGAATGCCTTAGGCATAGTAGGATTGATTTGAGCAAATAGGGGTAACTTCTAGAGGAACAATGGTCAGCACAAGCGTGTCAGGCTTGTTGTTAAGATCAGCTCCATAGGGGATGATTTGCTTGTTGGCCATGGGAACTAGAGAGGATGAGAGCTTTGTTGCTATTGGAGGAGAAGGCTTCGATGGGATGGCAATAGAGGCAGGCAGGGGCTCATTTATATAGGGGGTTCAACTTGTAGCAGGGGTCAAGATCTATCCATATGAGGTCTTGTAACTTGGAAAAACAAAATGCGTCGAAAAACTATGGGATTACGAAGAGGAAGGATCTAGAAGACATGACAGAGTTGATGGGACGCGAGAGGCACTGACAGTGAGCCGGGCAGCCACTAGGTGGGGCCGACCGGCCCCACATTTCATGGTGTTGGGGTGATTTTTTTGTGGTGGTTTCTAACTCCTATCTAATCCTGAAAAGTATATTTTCGTATTACAATTCATTATAGAGGATGGCAGTGGTGTAATTTATGGTAAAATCTGGAAATCTACCTCATCCAAAACCTCAGGTGGATTTTTAGGTTCTAGAAAGATCTTAAGACAGTGACCATTTACCTTGAATAACGTACCTTCATCATTTTGAAGTGTTACCGCTTCATGCAACGAAGTGCTTATCACCTTGAATGGTTCTTCCCATTTGCTTTGAAGTTTTCCATTCCCGAATAATTTAACCCCAGAATTAAAAAGTAATACCTTATCTCCGGGGGCAAACTCCTTCTTCTTGATCCTCTTGTCATGCCATCTTTTTGTTCTCTCCTTGTAAATCTTAAAATTATGATATGTTTTTTCACGCCATTCATCCAACTTAGAGAGTTGCATCTTCCTCTTGGTTCCTACAGCTACAAATTCCATGTTCCATCTCCTGATGGCCTAGTGAGCTTTGAATTCTAGCTCAATAGGTAGATGGTAGGTCTTTCCATAGACTAATTGATATGGTGACATCCCCAATTGTGTTTTATAGGCTGTTCTGTAAGCCCATAATGCATCAGGTAATCGATCTTTCCATGCAGTCCCCATCTCGTTGACCATCTTCTGTAGAATGTTCTTGATTTGTTTATTTGATGTTTTTGCCTAGCCACTTGTCTGAGGGTGATATAGAGTAGCAACATTGTGATAGATCCCATGCCTTGTCAAGTAATTGTGAAAATTCTTGTCAGTGAAGTGAGTTCCTCCATCACTAATCACCATCCTTGGAACTCCAAATCTTGGAAATATTATCTCTTCAAACATCCACTTGGAGTGCTTTGCATCAGCAGTTCTACATGGCATGGCTTCAACCCACTTGGAGACATAATCAACTTCCACAAAGATGTATTCACAAGTGTTTTGACTTTGGAAAAGGTCCCATGTAATCAATTCCCCAGACATTGAAGAGCTCAATCTAGAGATTGTTGGTGAGTGGCATGGCATCTCTTGAATTAATATTCCCATGCCTCTGACATGCTCCACACCTCTTGATGAAGTCCTTCGTGTCTTCATACATTGTTGACCAAAAGAATCCACTTTGCTAGATCTTCGAATGATGTGCGGAATGCTCCATAATGTCCTTCATATGGTGATGAGTGGCATCGTTCTATGATCTTGATGCCTTCTTCTATCGGTACACACCTTCTGAGCAGGTCATCAGAGCAAACTCTAAAGAGGTATGGCTCATCCCATATATGGAGACGACTTTCATAGATGAGCATCCTTTTGTTTTCGACTGGTGGTACATAACCTGCAACCATAAAATTAATAATATTTGTGTACCAGGGGTCAGATTTTGTGACCTTGAAGAGCATGTCGTCCCGTAGCGAATTGTTGATGGGCAGTTCCTGTGAATTCTCAAATTGCATTCTAGACAAGTGATTGGCAATAGAATTTTCTACTCCCTTTTTACCTTTTATTTCTAAATCAAATTCTTAGAGTAACAAAATCCATCTTATCAATCTAGGTTTATCATCTTTCTTAGTTAGCAGGTATTTCAAAGCAGCCAGGAGCTCCTACTAAGTAAGATCTAAACTTATCAATAGCAAAAACAATAGCCAGTCGCTCTTTTTCAGTTGATGCATAATTAAGTTGAGGTCCTATCAGAGTTTTGCTAGCATAAGCAATTGCATGATGTTTATTATCTTTAGTTTGTCCCAAAACTGCCCCACAGCATAATCACTAGCATCACACATCATTTCAAAAGGTAGCAACCGATCAGGGGGTTGAATGATTGGTGCAGAGATGAGTGCTTTCTTAAGAATGTTAAAAGATTTCAAAAAGCATCATCAAATTCAAAGGGAACATCCTTAGCCAAAAGATTTGTTAGTGGTCTAGCAATATGTGAAAAATCTTTTATAAAGCGACGGTAAAAACCAGCATGACCAAGAAAACTGTGGATTCCACTGATATTTACGGGAGGAGGTAACTATTCAATTACTTCAATTTTAGCTCTATCTATCCTCAATCCCTCGTTCGGAAACCAAGTGTCCAAGCACTATGCCTTCTCTAACCATGAAATGCCATTTTTCCCAATTAAGGACTAAGTGTTTTTCCTCACATCTTTGCAAAACCTCGTCTAAATTTTCAAGACAATCATCAAAAGTTTTTCCATAAATAGAAAAGTCATCCATGAAAACTTCCATGATTTCTTCAATCATATCAGAAAATATAGACATCATGCATCTTTGAAAAGAAGCTAGAGCATTACATAATCCAAAAGACATTCTATGGTAAGCATAAGTTCCATATGGACATGTAAAAGTGGATTTGCTTTGGTCATCTAGATGGATCGGTATCTGGTGATAACCTGAATAACCATCAAGGAAACAAAAAAAGAGTGGTTCGCCTAGTCGCTCCAACATTTCATCAATGAAGGGCAACAGAAAGTGATCCTTCTTTGTTGCCTTGTTAAGTTTTTGGTAATCTATACACATCCACCATCCAGTGAAGGTTCTTTGGTTGATTAATTCATTCTTTTCATTTTTAACAATAGTTATGCCTCCCTTTTTAGGCACAACTTGAACAGGGCTTACCCACTCACTATGTGGCATAGGATAGATGATCTCGGCGTGTAGAAGTTTCAAAACATCTTTCTTAACAACCACTCTTGTCACATTATTAAGCCTACCTTGGGGCTCCCTAGAAGGTATAGAGTTAGGATCTATAGGGATTCGATGGGTGCAAAGAGCATGGCTAATTCCCTTAAGGTCTTAGGAGCGAGTAGCCAAAAGCAGAACGATGCTTTTCTAAGACAGTTAGCAAGCGTAGGGTTTCTGCATGAGAGAGTTTATCACTTATGATCATAGGAGAATCCTGATCATTATTAAGAAAAGCATATCTAAGACTAGGAGGTAGGGGTTTAAGCTCAATGGTGGGCTTAGGTGGTTCTGAACAATTCATCTAGAGGTTTGGATTTGTTAGATTTTCATCTTCCTCCTCGATGAAGAACTGGGCATCATCATCAAGGTTGGGTTTGATCAAATAATTAAGAGATGCAACCATAACATCTTCCATTGGGTCTTCCTCGGGAATTGGCTCACTCTCAACATTTAGAGAATGAATAATGGGTATAGAAAGTTTAAAAAAAATTCCAAGTCTTATATTCAACTTCCCCATTTGGCCTTCTTGGATAAGTCTTCCAATTGGTTGCCCTATCAACAGGTCAAACTCCATAATATCAAAGATATAAAAACTCAAATGAACTCTAGTTCTGTTGACATGGATAGGGACGACAGACAAAATTTCCAAACTTGGGAGAATGTGTCCTGAAAGACCTTTCAATAACTTTGTTGTGGGGATTAATGGCATGTGTTCCAATAAATCAAGAGCAAAAGATGCAGACACGATATTAATACCCACAACTAGATTGTAAAGAGCATCAACAGGAGCTTTATTAATCTGGCAACGAATGGATATAGAAGGTGAATCTAAATGAATAACATCAGAGGAAAGCTCTGATTCTTCTAGCCATTCATTACTTATAATAGACACTAGCTCCTTTATTGTCTTTTTAAGGAAAGCTTCCTCAAAAGGATCTAAAGGTTCTTCATTCAATGATTTCCTAGACTTCTAGGTCTCCTCATAGTATGGTAATTCGAGGTGTTTCCATATTTATCAAAAAGTTCATCCTTGAATTCAAGCATAAAATCTAAAATTGGAGTTTCCTCCTTTTTTGGTGGCTTAGGATTTGGGATAGCTAAAGTTGGTGATGGGTTTTCTATGGATCTAGATTTAGCTATCTGGGATTCTTCCTCTAATGGTTCCTCTTCTACTTCCTTAGGGATGTTCTCTAAGATTTTTGTAAGAATGCTTCTCCCCGCATTTGCGGAGACATGCAAGAACAAGCCTCCTAAGGCTGTATTAAGAAGTGTTGAGGATCCCCTATCAAGACCCATGTAAAATGTTGAAGGTGAATAGAGTCTTAGATGGCAAGGTCAGGGCTAGTATTAATAAGAGTATTAAAGCATTCCCATGCAGTGCCTAGAGATTCTTTTTTCTTTTGTTTAAATGATAGAACCTCTTAACGAAGTTTGACTACCCTAGAGATGGGAAATAATTATAAGCAAAAGCTAGAATATAGAGCTCCCCAATCTTCTTGTCTACTCCATATAGTGAGATTGTACCAACATTTAGCTTTTCCCATCAAGGAGAAAGGTAAAAGCTTCCATCATAAGGTTTCATCTGACATGCCCACAATGCGCAAGCATGCATAGGTCTGCTCAAACTAATTTAGGTGAGAATAGGGGTTTTCATCATCTTCACCCAAAAAGGGTTGATCCTAAACCATATTAACTAAACACGGATGTAGCTCATTGCTAGGTGTTAGGATAGGCTTTGAAGACTCTTTTGGCTGTATGCTTATGCTCATGGGTGCACCATATTGGTAAATGGGGGTGGATTCTAGATCCATGGTAAAAGAATAAAAGAAAATATAACAGTATAATACAAGGATAAGCTAGGCTCGAAGTTAACTCAACAACCGTTTCATCGGCAACGGCGCCAGAAATGCTTGTTGGTATAAATTAATGCACACAGAATAATCTACAAGCACACGGATATTATATTGACGTAGCACTTCACCAGGAGTACCCAGTTTTATATCGAACTCGAGGAAACATGTGTGAGAATAGCTAAATCTAACTTATCCCAACTTCACAATCAAGGCTAGATAATAGGAGCGTAGAGGAGACTACTAAGGTCTTCTAGTTCTAACTTCGGTGAGCTTTGTCTTCTATTTTTCAATTATGGGGATAATACTAGAGAAACACAGATAGAGTATGTTTCCTATAGCAATACTGTCCTGCTAGGCCTACTAACAGGAGGTGGACTCCTCCAAAACTCTTCCCTCTCACTCTATCTCTATCTCTAATACAAGACTAGATCCTATCGAGGACTAATCTTCTCTTGATTGCTAGCCCTGATCCTGGTGGACATATGAATTATCGTTTCTGCTTCTTAGCTCTTAGGATCAAATGAGGCTTATGCCTATGGGGAGAGGTAGGGCTGGATTAAATGGCCCTAAGGTTCCAACGTGAGACCTTGGATCAAACTGACTTAAGCAACGGCCTAGATGCATCCTCAAAGGTAGTGGGAAACTAACGTAGGAAGCTGGCTAATAGGTGGGCCCACCAAGGGCTGGGTGTCTTGATAGTGGGGCCAGGTGGCCCCACATGTCATCCTATGGTCCTTTGCTTTTATGACATGGCTCATGGATCCTTCTAGAGTCTTCCATGTAGGTACCGCGGTGGGATTCCGTGTTTTGCTTTGACGATTAGGTCCTCCTTGGTGGTTTTTTGATTAAATCCTACTAGAAACATAGATTCACCAAAACTCATCGAATTTGTTAGTTTAAACGCCTAAGTCTACTTTATTGATTCATTTATACCCTTATGCATGTTGAATTGACGGATAAAATATGTATGATAACTACCGTTAACACCGACTTCAACACGGAGTACCATGCCATCACTGGCCGACTGGCCCTCACCAAGTTTATGGCCATGCCGCACTACATGTACCTGGTGTTGAAGATGCCAATGGAGTAGGGGGTCCTCACCTTGTGCGTTGTTGGTATTTATTAACTTGTCACTTATTTTAATAGCCACCTATTAATTACCTACATCTCCTAACATTACTTTACTAGGTTGTCATCCCTAGTGATGGTGCCAGAGATGCTTGTTGGTGCTACCTAGCATCACTGCTAGAATGATACTAAGTAGTTCTTTATCATCTTATGTGACTAGAAAGAATATATAGATATGAATGAAAAAGGATCTGCATGCGCACAGATCGTTGGTACGCCAGGATCATCCTTCTTGGCAAGGAATGGTGAAGCGAGGAGGTGGTCGTACTTAGATTAGAGTGTGTTGATCATGTTGACTAATTCTTCTGGTGACTGCCTGGTCTTGTTCTTCCTCCTTCTCCTATTGTTTTTCTTCTTGGACACTGTTGTTTCTTCGGGTAGGTATGCTTTTTGTGGATGACTAGGAGATTGTAAGATGCGGTTCTTGAAAGAGAACTTCTCCTTTCTATCCATGATGGTAAAATAGATCTTGGCACTATCCACGTAGATGATGGCTTTTGTAGTGCTCAAGAAAGGTCGGCCCAGGATGATGGGTACCCTTTCATCTCCACCTGTTTCCAAAACCACAAAGTCTATAGGAACATATGATTGTCCTACTCGAACAATGGCATCTTCAAGGACTCCCTTGAGGTAGCAGAGTGATTGATCTACAGGCTGCAAAAGCATATTTATGTACAACAAAGGATCTCCTAAAATTTTCTCATAAATTACCTTAGGCATGATGTTGACACTTGCTCCGAAGTCACAGACAGCTTCCTAAAAGATGTGTGGTCCAATGGCGATGGGGATGACAGGTCTCTCTACATCACCTTTCTTGTCAGGCAAGGTGTAATCTATCCACCTTCTCATCGATGGCTCCATGTAGTAGTAAGCTACATTATGAATTTCGACAAGATTTGCAGTTTCTATATCTTCCGGGTGCCCTAGAATCTTACCTTTGTCAGATTGAGGAACAACAGCCACTAGCTGAGCTATTTGTGATTCTATCATTTTATTAAAGCTATGCTGGTTCTTAATGGCAGAAGCAAAGCTATCCATTCTATTATTTATGTTTTCTAATATTTTATTATTGGTAGCTACCTTCTTAGATAATCCTTCCATAAGTCTAGATTGGCTAGCAATTAATTCTCTCTAGGGTGGTTGATTGAAGTTATTATAATTATTAACTTGAGGGTTACCTTGGCAGTTACCTTTGTAGTTCGGCCACTGTTGTTGGTTCCATCTTTGATTCTATTGAGGACGATATTTATTGTTGTTGATGTAGTTCACATCCTCATGAATTTCAGGGCAATTGTTCCCTGAATGCCTTGTGTTTCCACATACTTCACAAGTCGTGCTTAAATCATGAATGTGCATGACTTCTTGCTTTTCATTAGCTCGGTCTTCGAGCTTCTTCATCAGTAGGTCCATCTTGGCAGATATCATGTCTACCTCCTTGAGTTGATGCATACCTCCACCTCTCTTGCGGGTATGAACTCGTTCTTCACTCTAGCCTTGTTTGGAGGCCATCTTCTCCATAAGAGTGGTCGCAGCTGGATGTGTAAGTGATAAGAATGCACCTCTAGCAACAACATCCATGGTCTCATGAGTATTGTTGGTCAACCCATGGTAGAACATCTATAGGAGTAGTCAATTCTCTATCCCATGATGAGGACATTTAGATATATAGTCTTGAAAGCATTCCCATGCCTCAGGGATAGATTCATCATGTTGTTGCTAAAAACTTGAAATTCTCCAACGCAGAGCATTGGTCTTGCCCGTAGGAAAGAACTTTGTTAGGAAGGCAGTGGAGCAGTTATCCCATATAGTATTTCTATCTTTGTTGGCGTAGAACCATTGCTTCGCCTTGCCCAAGAGTGAGAATGGGAAAAGGTGAAGTAGTATGGCGTCCTTGGTTACTCCCTTGATGGTGAAAGTGATGCAGATCTATAGAAAGTGCTGGAGATGTGCACTCACATCTTCATGTGCCTTTCCATAGAATTAGCTCTCTTGCACCATATTGATGAGAGCCAGCTTGAGCTCGAATCCATTGTCTCCCACATTGATTGTGGGTCTAGTTCGGATGTTGGTAGTGGTTGGAGCAGAGAATTCATGAAGAGTCCTATCAGCCATGACTTCAAATTTTGGTGTCAAGCTTCACCTTATATGGTTGTCTTCTGACTCTAAAGATGAATCTTTTTTGAGTTTAGCCTTAGTTCTCTTGATTAATGCTTTAGGATCGTCAACGTAGTTTGTCGGAAGGTCAAAACCGGTCATACATTACCCTACATAAGATACACAAGTAGACAAAACATGGGTAAGCCTGTTTGAGCAGATGTCAGTGGTTTATCTCGATCACATCAATAAGCATAAGTTTATCAATACTTCATTTGTCTAGCTACCTTCCCTAGCAACAGCGCTAGAAATGTTTGTTGGTATTTATTAAATTGTCACTTGTTTTAATAGCCACCTATTAATTACCTACATCTCCTAACATTACTTTACTAGGTTGTCATCCCTAGTGATGGTGCCAGAGATGCTTGTTGGTTCTACCTAGTATCACTACTAGAATGATACTAAGTAGTTCTTTATCATCTTATATGACTAGAAAGAATATATAGATATAAATGAAAAAGGATCTGCAAGCGCATATATAATATACCATTGTAGCACTTCACCTAAGAGTATTCTAGGTATCGTTATTTATATTTTTATCACAGGGAAGGTCTAGCATGGACATGTATTGATAACTTATACTATTGAAGAAGTAAACCTTAACAAATACTCTACTCATAATAGTGGTAAGTCATAGGATAAGAGATATATATATAATAAGTAATGATAATGATAAATCACTCAGAGCACTCCTTTCTATGGCAATAGCATGGTCAAGTAGAATATTAGAGGAATAATTCCTAAGTCATTCTTAATTACAAGTCAAAGCATACATTGATTAGTGCAATTACACCTCGTAATCATGGCTAAGATCATCTTCATATCTACATATAAGGGATATTACTAGGGAAGAGTAAGAACAGAGCTTATCTTCCTTTGTAATCAGATCCTACATGCTTTCTACATCAGGGAGTGGACTACAAAGGACACAACAGGAGTGTCACATCCGTGATCTACCACATGACCTAGAATATAGGGTGTATTTGCAGGTAAACAATGTACAAGCACCATGCTTACACAATGTGGACCACCCACCCATGGTACCTTAGAGTGAGCGCTATACAAACTTATGTATGAACATGATGATAATCTAACTATACTAAGCATATAATCAAAGTAGACGATGAACATTATAATGAAGAACATAAATGAGATGAATACTAATAATATCATAACAATTGTAGCAAGTATATAAAAGTAATGGAGATACAAAAGAGATGGGCTACAAAGATTATACCAGACCACACTCTTGACATGATCAGAAATCCAGGCAAAGCCTGCTTGCCTCCCTCTAGATCTATCCTAACTAGCCATGCTCTAGAATATGGAGGAGGAGCTCTAAGGATATTAGGGTTTCTATCTTCTCAAATGACTTAATAACTAGGGTTATGTCTAGGGGGAGGCAAGGGCTAGATTATATAGCCCTGAGGGTCCAACGTGAGCCCTTGGATCAAACTAATTTAAGCAATGACCTAGATGGATTCTCAAAGAAGGTGGGAGACTGACATATGAAGTTGGCTAACAGGTGGGCCTATGGGGGGCCGGGCCACTTGACAGTGGGGTCGGGCAACCCCACATGTCATCTCCTTGCTCTCTGCTTCGGTGATGTGGTTTCTGGAGTGTTCTAGAGTCTTCCCACATAGGTACCACGGCGGAACTCTATATTTTCTTCTAACAATTAGGTCCTCCTTGGCGGTTTTTTGATTAAACCTGCTAGAAACACAGATTCACCAAAACTCGTGGAATTTATTAGTTTAAACCCCTAGACCTTTGTTGGTGATCTCAATTGTGCCCTTATACATGTTTTATTGACTATTTCTAATGGTTGTTAACTACCGTCAACAAACTCCCCCAAGCTTAACCTTTGCTAGTCCCTTAGCAAAGCTAAACTCAGTAAAATGGATCAGGAGTTGCTTCAATGCTCTCATTCCTCAAAAGTACACATGCGTTCAAACAAGAATTCTCCTCTGGATTAAAATAACCTAATCTGACTTTCAAACTTACCCAAATTAGCTTCAACTATGGGGCTCCTTAGCCTTCACTTGGGTCTTGAGTAATTGAAAGACAGAATAATCAAGTCAAGTACTATGTCTCAAGTTCTTTGCTCAACCATTATTCTAGAGTTTTTATAGGTTTTTAAAATAAAACTTAGAGCTTCCATTGTATGACACTGTCAAGTCTCTCAATATATATGGTATTTGTGGATCCTCACCAAGACAATAATAATGTTATGTCTTTCTCTTCCTACAACTAAGGCTTATGTGGAGCTCATTGAGTGGAAAAGCATGAAAGAGCATACTAACAATACATATATTGTAAAGTCAAACATCGGATCCAAAGAGAGTTCAGTCATACAATCAAATCAAGATGTGCATGTGTGTGGATGTATATGGTGGTTAACCTAATTCTACTTTCCTCCTTGAAAACATATCTCTCTTTTGAAATTGGAAAGAACTTTGCAAGAAAACATGGGCTATCTTATTCATCTCTTTTTTAGGCGAGCATCTGAGTATCCATTGTTTTAAATATCTCGGACACTCATCCATTTTTTCAACACTTTTTCTTTCTCTCTCTTTTTATGAATAACTTTTGCATAGCCACATGCTTCTTTTCTGCAACAAAACTTTTGAGAGACAACAACAAGATCTTGGAGCATTAATTTGGTGGATATCCTATAGGGCATATTTTTGGTGTTTTCTCCTAGTGTCGGAGTAAAATATTTTTGGGTGGATCTAGATGGAATGGCATGTTTTTGCGCCTGCCCCAATGTAGGAGTAGTGTATATGTGGGTGGTGTGTACGTGATCTTGATTTTAATAGCATGACAAACCTCTCATAAGGGTCAACAAAGCTTGACTAAACTCAATGCAATGCAAGCAGCATTATCGACAGAATATCATTGGCAGTCCTTTGAGGGGTATCCCACGAAGGTAGATTGATTGGCAGAGAGGCGTGTAATCAAGAACAAGAAGGCAATAGAGACACACGAGTTAGACAGGTTCAGGCTGTCAGTATGACATAATACCCTACTCATGTGGTCTATTGGTTTGTATTAGCTATCGTATGATATTGCATGTCTTTGGAGGGGGTCCCTGCCCACCTTATATAGTCCCAGGGGTAGGGTTATAGGTCGGTAAGATCTAAAAGATAATCGGAAAATAATAACAGATTACAAGAATCTTAGAATCATATGTATCCTAACAAATCTCGAAGTATCTTCAGGATATCTTTCCGGTATCTTATGGGAGGCACCGAGCAGAGTCGTGCCCCACAAGGCTTTGTCTTATGGGTTGGGCTACCCTTGGGGACGCAGCCCATGTGGTCTGCCATGGGTATCTAGGGTCATACCCCTAGAGCTAGTCCCTGAGCGCCTTGTACCTGTTGTGCAACGCCATCTTGAGCTTGTCCGAGCAGGTGCGAACAAAGCCGAGCAGTCAAACTCATGGTCTAACCACCGTGATGAGTTGTTGAGCAGTTGTGAGCAGTTGCCGAGTAGCATGATCCATCACTGAGCAGCGCAAACCATTGTCGAGCAGTATAACCCAAGTATGGCTTGCCATAAGGGTGTAAGGAGCTCAAGTTCAAAATCGAAAATTTCTTCATAGTGGACTAAGTGTGCCCACTTAGAGTCCGACCATGAGAAAAGGAGATAGTCTTCCTCAGCCTCAAGAGGCGCAAAGTCTTCTAGAATAAAGCAAACACATTCACCATGAGGTGAAGTGTGCCCACTTAGTCCCCGAGCCTAACAGTAGATGACGTAGTCATGTGGTGCCAGGGTCCAAAGTAGAAGAAAAGTAGAAGACTAGCCGAGTAGGTAGCTAGTCCCCGAGCATAGCCTCGAGATGAGAAAAGCACACATTCACCGCAAGGTGAAGTGTGCCCACTTAGTCCTCGAGCCTAGCAGTAGGTGATGTGGTCATGTGGTGCCAGGGTCAGAAATAGAAATCTGAAAGCTTGCTGACGTCATCTGACATGTGCGTATCAAGACCCTAGATGTGCCACCCAAAATCAGCACCTTGATCCGAACAACATGGAGCAGCTTGATAGCACACCGATGAGACGTAGCAAGATCCGACCACCAATGGAGTCCTCAGCGTAGCTGGTGATGTCCAGACACCAAGGAGTCCTAGGCATAGCTGGCGATGTCTGAGCACCGAGGAGTCCCTAGCTAGCTGATGATGTCCGAGCACCGAGGAGTCCCCATCATAGCTACCAATGTCTGAGCACCGAGGAGTCCCCAGCGTAGCTGGTGATGTTCGAACACCGAGGAGTCCATGGCGTAGCTGGCAATGAAATATGAGTGACGAACGGTATGGTCAACTAGTCAGCAGCAAAGTGAGTATTGAGTAGAAGCGACCAGCGAACAGTCCAATCAACTGGTCAGTGATGAAGTCCATGAACCAAGTGGTTCGACCAGTTGATCGGTGGAGAAGTCTGAGCACCAGGTGGTTCAATCACTTAGACGATGGCCCTGTAATACAAATATGTAGAACATGTAGTACATGATGTAAAATATATGAACTCTGAAGAATAATTAGTAATGGTGATGAAATAGCATATGTAGCTCGGCGATCAGTCAGTATGAAGATGTATTTATATTTAATATAAACTGCCCAAGCAGTTAGTGTGTAGCAAAGTCTCTAGCCCTAGCTAGCCTGTTAGCCATAACATCGAGCGCGGAGCCCATGCACATGTAGGAGAAATAGGCATCGCTAAGGAGCCACTGTCGACCACCCATGATGATGAGGACATCGCCACGCTGGACACATCGACGCCATGGTCTTCCCCAAGTTGCAATTCGTTTCCAACTCAGCTGCCACGTCGTCCTCGGATTCAGCAGACACATCGTCACTGTTTCGGTCATAACTTCCTCATACTACATCGAAACAGGCCGTTCTTGGATGCGTTGGAAAGGGGACGACGATGCCGTCGTTTTGGATCTGGTCCCAGCTCCAGAAGGTCCGTGGATCATTCTGTGTGACCACGGCAAGGTGCTACGTCACCTATTTGGGCCAACTTGGCCATGTATCGTGTCGGGCCTTAAGCCCAAGTTGTGGGCGCCCAACCCCTGGCCGTCCCCAACCCTAGGTCGAGTCTTAGACTATAAACACAGCCGCCGCCGCTGCTACACAATTGGGTTTTGTTTAGAGTTTAGTTTTCCATCGAGAAACTGAATCGTTCATTGTAACTGTGGTGACAAATCCTTTTACAGTGATCCAGGGCCCCCGTTCTTGATCTCCTCCACTGTGTCGATTAGTCCTTTGGAACCAAGTTCTTGAATCCTCTATTGATATCCGCGTCATTCATATTTGCAATTTCAGATTGCGTGTTTTACCTTCTTGCTTGTGCTCTTCGATTTGCTTGCAGGAAAAGCCTTCTTGGCGAGGTTAATCAAGTTGTGCTTGGTTGATAACCAATGGAGCAGTGGTGTAACGGTTGCAGGGTTCGAATCATGTCTGATTTGAAGCCGGATCGCCAATGTCGAGATCTCCACAAATCGAACTTACCGGCTACCTCTCAGAAGATCGGGCCTGTACTCATCAATTGATATCAGATATTTTAGGTTTACCGCGAGGTATAATCTCATTTGCCTTAGATTCATATTTGTTCATTACCTAGAGTCCACAAAAAGCCCAAAAATATTTCAATTTCCGTTGTCCTATCGTCCTTTGTGCCTTTGCAATTTCGTTTCAGATTCGTGTTGTTGAGTTTGTGTCCGTGGTCGATTCTTGTTGCTCGTTTAGGATTGTGTTCGTGGTCGTAGTTCAATCGCCCGTTGCTGTGATTTTGTTTTCCGCCGCTATCCCATCCACCGTTCCCAAACAACAAGTCGTAGCCACCACATTACTCGACTTGCCCCGCTAGCCGCCTTGTGTAACTTCTCGCCGCCGCGCAAACCCTAGATAGGTTGCCAGCCGCTCTTATTTTGCCTGCATCACAGCCCTCCTTACATCATCAGGCGAATACCTACTGCTGTGATCGGTGTTAGAGTTTAGGGACGCTTTGCCCTAACTACCGCCGCCGTGTTGTGCCTCCCGGAAAACATACCTTGAGATACCTTCGGTAAAACAGGCATAACTTTTCGCTCGTTTATCAGAAAAATCTGAAATTTTTTGTGCAGCTTCTTGACACCATTTGGACCCGACCCAAACTCGGCTTCGCTCTGTTTGGTTTCATCAGAATTGCCAAAAAAATTCAGGAAAATATAGAAAAAAAATTGTCAAAGTTTTTGCACGCTTTTCAGAGAACGTGCTGAATTTCTGTAGACCACATCCCACCTCAGTTGTAGGTGCCAATTTTTGTGGTTGCATCTTTTGTGATCCTTGTTTAGAGAAAAGTATAAAAAAATAGTAAAAAAAAAGTTTGTTTCCTACTAGTGCCTTTTGGAAAAATCCAGGAAAAATTCAGGAAAAAGGAGATATCTGGGCTATTTGCTTGTTCTGTGAGTTCTTTCGATCGTCCTTTGTTTTTACCTTGTTGCGCTACGTCTCGACACGTCTTAGCCAGCACCTGTGATTTGTACTTTGGATCCAGATTGAACAATCGCTACTCTGCACTCGTTAATTGCTAATCCTTGCTATCATATTGTGTGCCTACCCATAGCTCCACATATTCTTCTGTCAGCACAGGTTCATCTTGCAACTGTTACCCACGCTCAACAACAGATTGCTTCGCCACTTTGGTTTTGCTCCTGTTTGGTGTTGGTAAGAATACAGGCAAGATGGTGGTAAGCCGCTTATGATTTTGCATTCCACTTTCACCACCATCACCACCACTTGTTTCCTTTTAGTTGATAGGGATAATACTTTGGTGTTGTCTTTTTCTATCTTCTAACCATGGCAGGAACTCCGACGGACTTCAATGAGTGCGTGTCCAAGGGCGAGCTTGCAACGTTCATGACTGAACAACGCAATCTTATGACCGAGCTGACGCGCAATGTGAACAATCTGGTCACCTGCATTGAACAGCTTGAGCAACTCCCTCCACCTTATCGTGCTGATGATGAAGATGCGGATGCTTTTGGTGATGAAGATGCGTATGCTGACGGTGGTGCCCGTCGCCGCCTCAACTTCAATCGTCGCGGTATGGCAGGTAATAATCATGGTAATAATGATCCTTTTGCTAAAATTAAATTTAGTCTATCTCCTTTTGCTGGTAATGTTGATCCAGAGGCATATTTAGATTGGGAGCTTGCTGTTCAACAAAAATTTGATTCTCATAATGTTCCTGCTGAGCATAGAGTTAGACTTGCTACTAGTGAGTTTACTAATTTTGCTTTGTTCTGGTGGAGTGATCTTTGCAATGCCAATAATGCTGCTGCTGTGCCTTAAACTTGGAATGTTTTAAAGCAACGTATGAAATCTCGTTTTGTTCCTCCTTATTACCAACGTGATTTACGTTTGAAACTACAAACTTTAAAACAAGGTGATAAAGGAGTAGAAGCATACTATCAAGAATTGCTTATTGGTTTAGCACGTTGTGGTATAAATGAAGATGATGATGATGCTAGTGCTAGATTTTTTGGTGGTTTAAACCATGATATACAGAACATACTTGATTACAAAGAATGGCGCAATTTTTCCCAATTGTATCATCTTGCTATTAAGGCCGAACGAGAAGTACAGGGACGCAAACAACACTAGCCTTTCAGGTCTAACAATGGGAGGAATTTTCAGCAGCGTTCCGAGCCGAAGACGCCTAAGCTTCCTGTTGCACCACAGCCATCTACACCTCTATTTTCTTCTGGGTAAGTAAATTGTCTAATGTGCAGTTTCCACAGCTAAAGAAAGGTGGCACTCTGGGTGCTTCTACTAGCTCCTCTTCGTCCAGCTCTAAAATCATTTGCCACCGATGCAAAGGCATGGGACATGTCATGAAGGAATGCCCCAGTCGTCGCGCTTTCATTGCTACCGAGGATGGATATGTAAGTGCTAGTGATGTTGATGATGATTTAGCCCTTGCTGCTAACATTGATGCAGATCCCACCGAGGGCGATCATGACAAGGAGGCCATCACCATTGACTCTGTGGCTGCTGCCGCGGACTACCCTAGCCTTCTTGTGCAGCGTGTGTTGAATACACGTGTGGGTCATGAAGAAGAGATAAAGATCCAACGCCACAATTTGTTCCACATGTATCTCATTGTGCAGGGTTGTTGTGTTCTCACTATCATTGATAGCGGGAGTTGCAACAACTTGGTGAGTTCAGATTTGGTTGACAAGCTTGGCTTGACCACACGACAACATTCGTATCCATATAAACTTCAATGGTTTAATAATAGTGGTAAGACTAAGGTAACTAAATCAGCACGCATTAGCTTTTTCATAGGCTCTTATCATGATACTGCTGATTTTGATGTTGTCCCTATGCAAGCTTGTTCCATTTTGTTAGGTCGCCCATGGGAATTTGATAATGATGCTTTACACCATGGTAGAACTAATACATACACTATCATACATAAGTACAAGAAAATTACATTGCTGCCTTTGTCTCCTACGGATATTATTAAACATGCTAATGAGATAAAAAATAAACCTCCAACAGACATTGCTAAAAATAATGGGATTAAGTTAAAAGGAGGTGCTTTTCTTGCTACAACTCCTGCTACTGCTGAGTTATGTGATAATCCTGATGCACCATGTTATACTATGTTTTGTCAACCTTTTATGTCTGGTGCATTGCCTGCTGTCACTAACCTTTTGCAGGAGTTTGCTGATGATGGGATGGAGTCGAGGACGACTCCAATTCTACAAGGAGGGGATGATGAGGACATCGCCAAGATGGAGTCAAGGATGACTCCAATTCGAGAAGGGGAGGATGATGAGGACATCGCCACGCTAGACACATCGACGCCATGGTCTTCCCCAAGTTGCAATTCGTTTCCAACTCAGCTGCCACGTCGTCCTCGGATTCAGCAGACACGTCGTCACTGTTTCGGTCATAACTTCCTCATACGACATCAAAACAGGGCCGTTCTTGGATGCGTTGGAAAGGGGATGACGATGCCGTCGTTTTGGATCTGGTCCCAGCTCCAGAAGGTCCGTGGATCATTCTGTGTGACCACGGCAAGGTGCTGCATCACCTATTTGGGCCAACTTGGCCATGTATCATGTCGGGCCTTAAGCCCAAGTTGTGGGCGCCCAACCCCTAGCCGTCCCCAACCCTAGGTCGAGTCTTAGACTATAAACACAGCCGCCACCGCTGCTACACAATTGGGTTTTGTTTAGAGTTTAGTTTTCCATCGAGAAACTGAATCGTTCATTGTAACTGTGGTGACAAATCCTTTTACAGTGATCCAGGGCCCCCGTTCTTGATCTCCTCCACTGTGTCGATTAGTCCTTTGGAACCGAGTTCTTGAATCCTCTATTGATATCCGCGTCATTCATATTTGCAATTTTAGATTGTGTGTTTTACCTTCTTGCTTGTGCTCTTCGATTCGCTTGCAGGAAAAGCCTTCTTGGCGAGGTCAATCAAGTTGTGCTTGGTTGATAACCAATGGAGTAGTGGTGTAACGGTTGCAGGGTTCGAATCATGTCTGATTTGAAGCCGGATCGCCAATGTTGAGATCTCCACAAATTGAACTTACCGGCTACCTCTCGGAAGATCGGGCCTGTACTTATCACATAACATAGAGGGTACACACTCATGCATGTGTAGGGACGAGCCGGAGACAGGGCCATCTCTGGAGGTGTCCGAACATCAACATGACTATTCGGGGGTTTGGAAAATCATTTGGAGAGCAAACATGGAGAAAACAACTCGGAGAAATATTATGGCGATATACAAAGATTGTAGAATATTTAGAAGAATATTAAAGCATGACTTAGCTTTAGACAGAATGTTTGGTCGACGACGTATGGCGTTATTTGGTCGGCGAGAGGATGGATGTCTCCAACCTAGTTTGTGAATTTGCCCCTTAGAGCATCTTGGAAGGTGGCGGTGATGTTGGTGAACCCAAAGGGTAGGGCGGTAACCCTTGGGGTTTCCCTAGCAGCCTCCGATAGATCTAGATTAGAGGGTGGTCGATGTTGAACCAGTGTGTCCAGAGCCGATTCGATGATGGAGAGGCAACTAGTGAGCTTTAGAACAACCAGATCGATGGATGCAATCAGATCATCGTTGTTGATCTACCTCCTATGGTAGCGAGGAAGCGGGCGGTGAGTCATTGATGAAGGCAACCTCAAAGGTGATTCCAAGATCGGATCTATAGTCGTAGGTGTTGGGGTGATCGGCGTAGTGTTGATCTGCACTGGCTCAATGAGCTCTCTGACTCTGTCAGTGTTGATGACCCATGAGATGGATCCGACTATGAAGATCTGGCCGGGCTACGGGAGGGACGAAGAGCCTGCAGAAAAGTCATCTTGTTCAACAAGGAAACATCACGCACACCCCTACCTGGTGCACCAACTGTCGACAGAATATCAATGGTAGTCCTCCGAGGGCTATCCCATGAAGGTAGATTGATCGATAGAGAGGCGTGTAATCAAGAAAAAGAAGGTAATAGAGACACACGAGTTAGACAGGTTCAGGCCATCAGTATGATGTAATACCCTACTCCTGTGGTCTGTTGGTTTGTATTAGCTATCGTATGATATTGTGTCTTTGGAGGGGTCCCTGCCCGCCTTATATAGTCTGGGGGTAGGGTTATAGGTCGGTTAGATCTGAGAGATAATTGAAAAGTAATAACAGATTACAGGAATCTTGGGATCATACGTATCCTAACTGATCTCATAGTATCTTCAGGATATCTTCCCGGTGTCTTACGAGAGGCGTCGAGCAGAGTCGTGCCCCGCAAGGCTTCGCCTTGTGGGCTAGGCCGCCCTTGGGGGCGCAGCCCATGTGATCTGCTATGGGTATTTGGGGTCATACCCCCCACAAGCATATATGAGGAAGTTTTCCTATTCTAAATATCATATATGGCTCTGGTAGGAATTCAAGCTTTATCATATAGGAGGTCATCATGTAGCATTTTTATGTTTTTCAAAAGATAAATCTCCAGAACTCTAGTATCACTTGGAATAAGATAAATAGCAGCTCAGACCTTCTCATATCATATCCATCAATTGTCTAGACTTAGATCAAGCATATGCTACCCACGAGTTGCAAGTTCAAAGTAAATTCTTATATCAAGACAGTCGTATCCAAAACTTGGGATAATTCAACTAAAAACTAGGTACTTGAAAGGAATTACAACAGAGCAACTATTCATCATGTCCATTGCAAGAGATTATCTTAGAGTCTAATTATTTATTCAGCTCTTAAGAATCAAACTAAACACACCTTTTTATTTTGTTTTTAGGTTTTAAGATCACACCTTACTAATATATATATATACCTGGCTAGGACAAATTTTTTATTTTGTTTTAGTTTGTTATGCATCTTTTTATTTCTTTAGCTAATATAAAGCAAACTCAAAAATAGTAAAACTAAAGGAAAGAAATACTTAGCTAGATACACAGGGGATGCTCCTCCCCCAAGCTGGATGTTGCTGTGGTCGATTGTTGAATGTTGAGTGATCCTTCTCGAAGAGGGTTTGTTGGCATATGTCCTTCTCATTCATCCAGAAGTTGGGTTCCCCATATGTAGCGAGTACAACAGCGGTTAAGGAAGATGTACTATGGGTGAATGAAGATAGCTAGGTAAACTTGCTCTTGATCTTATGTGTCATCCTGCAAAATACTCCAACAAGAACACCAAAACTCATGGCATAGATTAGGATAAGGGGTTAGGGGTCAGCCATTTAAAGATTTGTTGTCCTTGTGGGTTTAGATAGATTTACTTTTGGCAGAATTTTAGCAAGATGTCCATTTAATATTATTATTTTTTTACAATGCAAAAGAAAAAATATGCATGCTTAGTATTTATTAGTTTAAACCCCTATACCTTTGTTGGTGATCTCAATTGTGCCCTTATACATGTTTTATTGATGGTTTATAATGGTTGTTAACTACCGTCAACACACGCCAACCTCGACGTCGCCTACTCATGTGAGAAGGAAAGCTTCACACTCGCCGCGGCTGTTGACATCTCCATCTACATGCAGGACTGCCTCGCATCTTCACAGCAGTTTTCCTGGTAGGACCTAGAGATCCCAACCATGGAGGCTGCTCAAGCGTCAACCAAGTCCAAGGAGGTGAAGGAAGTGGTCCTTGTCCCCGGCGACCAGCCTAAGACTGCTCGGATTGGGGCCGGCCTTGATCCCAAATAGGAAGACATGCTCGTTAGCTTCCTAAGGGAGCATGTTGACGTGTTCGCGTGGAAACTAGTGGACATGCCTGGCGTGCCTTGGGAGCTGATCGAGCACTCCTTAAATGTCTTGGCGACCACCAAGCCGATCAAGCAGAAGCTTCAACGATTCATGTAGGACAAAAAGGAGGCCATTAGAGTAGAAATAACCTGGCCCTTAGCTGTCGGTTTTATCAAAGAGGTGTATCATCCGGAGTGGTTAGCCAACCCGGTTCTTATAAGAAAAAACAATAAAGAATGGAGAATGTGTGTTGATTATACCGATCTCAACAAACACTGCCCTAAAGACCCCTTTGGCTTACCTCGCATTGACGAGGTCATAGATTCTACAGCCGGTTGTGAGCTCCTATGCTTTTTAGATTGATACTCTGGTTATCACTAGATCATGCTGAAGGAAGAAGACTAGATCAAGACATGGTTCACTACATCGTTTGACGCCTACTACTACACAACCATGTCCTTCAATCTCAAGAATGCGAGTGCGACTTATCAAAGAGCCATCCAGCACTGCCTTAAAGACCAGATCAGGAAGAACATCGAGGCCTATGTTGATGACATGGTGGTTAAGTCTAAGACTGCTGACACTAATCACCGACCTCATCGAAGTTTTCAATGTAACACCCTAGGTGTTTATCACCAGTTAAGCAATGGGTTTAAGCTCAAACATGACATGTTAAGTGTGATAAAGGTGTCAAGGTCAAATCTACAAGAGTGAGCTCCAACTTAAACTTGGACAACACACATTTACTTACAATGTGAACCCTTGTTAAGATTATGCAAGAGTAATGTTAAACATGCTCATTACATGTACATTACATCAACATGCATCCATCCTGACCAGTGGAAAAGTTTCATGAAGTTTGGAATCAAAAAGTCACATGAAATGATAAGTTAAAATCTTTGTTTGAATTGCACTATTAAGTGAATGGAATTATAGGTCATCAACCAAACCTTCCTACCTTGCCCAAGTAACTCTAATTGAACTCTACAACAAAAGTCATGAAGGGTTCGTGTTGAGCAGAGATCAAGAAAATGCATCAATCGGTCTAAAACTCAGATTTAAGCTTTACCGCGATGCTACTTTGACCTGTGTTGACCAATCGCTTACATTACTTACCTATCAAAACTAGAAATAAAAGACACCAAGGGTCATGCAAGGCTTATGAGGTGGGCTAGCTGGACACAGTTGCATAAAAGAGCTTATGAATATAGTAACCAATTTAAACTTCGCATCAAGTTTATCATCATTTACCTGTCCACTAGATTTGCACCTGTACTAGAGCACTCACTTATTAGGAGCAAACAATATTAAACATAGCAGGTATAATAAGGCTGCCATCATCATATCATCATTTCCAAACCATTATGTTATTTAGTGTATCTACTTTGGAGATAAGCCCATCAAGTTCTCTATAACCGGGAGAGACGGCGACTCGAATTGAATTACAACTCAGCTGAGGGGGTATTCCTAACTCTCACCCTGGCATACTTTGTAAGGGTAGCTGTGGGTCACCTTTGGGAAAACTCAGAAACCAAATTCGCGGGTTCGATCAGCGCCAGCGCTCTTAGGGATTACCCTTCTGCCAGGACGATCAGGACTTTTAAATCACCTGCCCTTGGACTCATGCCTACGCCTCCCTTTCGAGGCATACTTTATACTTATTGACTCTCGGCCTAAGGTGAGCTACTCGGCTTCGTGGTCAGTCTTCAGACATGGCCAACTAAGAGAGAGGCATGCGTTCAACATGAACAGGAAAGGCTCCAAGATTCAGTCCTTAAGCGACACAGACGGAGTCACTGCAAACCGGCAAGCCTCCATCCGGTCTTCATTTCAAATTAAGACTGGTTCTTTTCCATGATAGCAAATATAGCCAACCATGCCATATGTATCTTCCTATATCTCGCAGGTGACAGGGAATCACCTGACTTCTACCGTGTTTAAGCAGGGCTAAGCACTACACGAGCCTGAGCTACATAGGATTCAGGGTATCAATATCTGGACAAGGATTGGATAACCAATGCAGCAAGTGTTTGCATCCAACACCTAAACTTATTGCAACAATATATATCTATAAAAATAATACTTTAACTGTATTTTGGAAATTAGGAGGCTTAATATGCTCCAGGGCTTGCCTTTCACAAAGTTGCACAGACGATGATCCGGGCACTCAACGGCGACCTCGTCTGGCACTTCTCTCGAGGGCTGCACCTCCTGAATCTCCGGTGTTGGCTGCTGCTGCTCCCCGCTCAGTTCCTCGAATTCCAGTAGTGTCACACCTTCCGGTACACCTATTGCATGCCAATGCACAAGATAAATATCATGGATGCATAAGGAATGACATGATGCTCATGATGAATGGATCACAGTAAGTGTTTAACGAAACATTACTGGACACTCGTTTACCGATTAAGAATAGCTCTATTCAAATCACTTTAAAGCATGTATCTAACTTAACTTGAAGAACAAAATCAACTTACCTAACTTGAATAACCTAAGATAAAGATGCTCATCTTTAGTTAAAGGCCTAACACCTAGGAACATTACCACAAGCTTAGGAAATAGTAAAAGCATACTTAAATCAAAGTTAATGTTTCACATGCAAACGAGTATTTCCTTAATTCAATCATAACCAGAGTTCTATAAATTCAAACGACTTGCAAGAGGACATTCTGGAAAGCTTATGAAATTCTCTACAATTCATTTATAAACATCAAAGCATGATTCTTATGTTAACCAAATCGAATTCAAGTAAACCTAGAATCTGTCCAGAAATGATAGGTCTACTAAATTAATTATTTAGTGATGATGCAAAAGCATAATTGGACCAAACCAAGTTTGCCAACTTGTTGCACATACCAGAGGAATATCAGAAAGTATAGTGCCAACCTCTAAATAAATTATTTAATGTCCTTTTCTAATTCATTTAGTTAATTAGGTGATTAAAGCAATATATAGTAAAACTGTTCAGAAAAATCTATAAAAATTACAGTAGCTATCTCATGCTTCACATAGACTACCATAAAATTTCAAAGCCATTGGGCGAGCAGAACTTGCTGTATCAAAAATAACAGGTGGCATGTCTATTTCTAGCATAATTAGGAAACCCTAATGAATAGTGTCAATCAATAGATTTCACATTTTTCCTAGCATCATTCTAGCATAAGAATAGCATTCACCAAATTTTACCTTTACTAGATCTATAGAAAAATTATGAAAATTCACACAAGATCCATCCATGCAAATAAGAGAATTTTCTATCTCCTACATACAGTGTCCAAAATGTATGAAAATTTAACTACAAGCTATTCATGATATAAGCAGTACACCATAAAAATTTCATGCCATTTGGAGCTACATAGAAAAAGATATAATTACCCCTGTTTCCTTCATGATTAAAAGAGATAATTAGCAACTCCATTTTTCATAACAGAACATGGCATAAATTATATTTTTAATAAAAACTAGACATTATCATGAACTCAACAAAATTGGAACCACATCATTTGCATCTACCAACTAGGAGATACATATTTTTGAATATATACACAAATTTGTGAAAAGAATAAAACAAAACGAATTTGAAACCCTAACTCTATTGCTGGGCCGGCCCGAAGGACACGACGGCCCACGAAGCACGCGCTGGCGCAGCCTAGACTCGGTGTGGCCCAGAACTCGCTCCCGCCTGAGAACGATGACTGACACGTCGGTCCTGCCCGACAGAGAGACAGATAGGGGAGGAAGAAGAGACGGCGGCATAACTCGTCGCCGGTGACAGCTTCGACGAATCCATCGGTGCTACGTTGTTCACCTCATCCATGCGCATCTCACGGTGCCATCAATTTCAGCTATTACCGTAGCGAGAGGGGGTGGCGACGGCCATGGCGGCGCACGGCCATGGCTTGGCCGGCTCCGGCGAGGCAACGGCGTCACGGCTCTAGTGGGTGACCCTACGAGCATCAGCAGCACTCATAGGACCTAGCACAAGGGATAGAGGGGACGGTAAGGCCGCGGTGGCAGTTGGCCGCATGGAGCACCAACTCCGGCGAGGTCCCGCCATGGCGGCGGTGGAAGAAATGGTGAATACGCCCTTACCAAGCCTCAAATGACCCGACTAAAAGGTGTAGGTGGTAGAGGAGATCACAGCGAAGCTAGGGGCAAGATGGCCAATGCGTTTTTGCAGTGGTGAGCATGCAATGCGATGGCGACACTTGGTTAGAAATGGAGGAGTTGCTGCGGCTCATCGCTGCGCGCGGTGGAGGCGAAAGAGAGGCAAATGGAGCAGACGACTCGGTCGGGCAGGCGCTGGCTTTCATCTGGAGCTCGGACATGTGACGTGGAGACATTGGTAGAGCATGCGTGCCATGCAGCGATCAGCTCCTATGCTGGACGGCCATGGCGAGCTCTGTCAGTTTTCTGAAATTTTCGATTCAATGTTCAACAACGACGACTGACAACACGAATTTGATGATCCGTAACTCCCAAACGGTGGCAATCTGGTTCATGGTATAGTTAACAAAATTGAAGACCTAAGTGAGTACTACAACTTCGTCAACTGGAGCTCAAGTTGGTTCAGCCTGGTTAGGGAGATACAAGCCTCCAAACATTGGTACACGAAATTGTAAATCAACTTAAGGACTTAGAAAAATTCTAAGTATGAAATCAGCAGGGAAATCTGACTTGTGGGCCTTGTTTGAACATGTTCTAGCCATTTTCATGAGTTGATCATAAAACAACTTTTGTTCCTTGATACATTGGCTACAACTTTGGTAAAGGGTGCATAGCCATGCAAGGTCTCTAAGTTGGTCTTTTGAATCAGTCAAACAGTGGCACTCTAAGGGTCATTCAAAGTCAAACCTCCACTTGAGGACATTTTTGTCATTTTGATCCACATGAACAATGTCCCAACAATTTCCCTAAGTGTAGTTAAGGTGTATTAGACCATAATCAACCACTTTACACAAGTGCTATACCAATTTCTAATGATCACATGTGATGAAGCAACAAAACAATCAATTCACTCAAATGTTGCAATTCCATGTTTCACATGTTTCATTACTTTTGTTGCAATTTTAACTTGCCACATTCCTACCATGTTGCCATGTTTCAAGGTATGAGAAACTCATGTTTCATTCACACGTTGCACTACTACCATTCACAAGCAAATCAAGTATGAAACAAACAGAATTGTGAATGTTGCATATGTATGTTTCAGTGACAATGGCATAATGAGATAGATGATGCATATGTTTATGAAATGAAATGCAATTTTGTGGAAGCCAAACACCTAGGGTGTTACAGCCCTCCCCCCTTAGAAAAATCTCGTCCTAAGATTTGGAAAGCGTACCATTTAGTATAGAAAGCCAGATAATTTTCCTTTAAATAATCTTCCCGCTCCCATGTTGCATCCCGATCACTATGATTACTCCAAACTACCTTGTATAACTTAACTACTCACCTACGAGTCATTCTTTCTTCAGTATCCAGAACCTGCACGGGCTTCTCCTCATAAGAAAGATCAGATTTCAAGTTGATTCTCCTTGTTGCTATTCTTTCCTCAGGAATACGGAGACACTTCTTCAGCTGGGACACATGGAATACTAGGAATATAGCTCCCATCTCACGTGGTAGATCAAGTTTATAGGCTACTCTTCCACTTTTCTCGATAATGCGGTAAGGTCCAACATATCGAGGCTCAAGCTTCCTTTTGATTCCAAAATGTTTTACTCCTTTCATAGGGGATACCTTTAGATAAACATGGTCACCTACTTCAAACTCAATAGGTTTTCTTCTCTTATCAGCATAGCTCTTTTGTCTAGCCTGAGCGACAGTCATATTCTTCTGTATAGTTCGGACTTGCTCTTCGGCTTCTTTTACAAAATCAATACCATAGAATCTTCTTTCTCCGGGTTCCACCCAATTCAAAGGAGTTCTACACTTGCGGCCATAAAGAGCTTCAAAAGGAGCCATTTTGATACTCTCTTGATAACTGTTGTTATAAGAGAATTCAGCGAGAGGCAATCAGTCCTCCCAAGAGCCTTTGCAAGAGATAAGACAAGCTCTAAGCATGTCTTCAAGAATTTGATTAACACGCTCAGTCTTTCCTAATGTTTGCGGATGATAGGCAGAACTGCAAATTAGATGAGTGCCAAGATTCTGATGTAAGTATTCCCAAAAGCGAGCCATGAATTGCGGTCCCCTATCTAAAACAATGGATTTGGGTACACCATGGAGACGTACCACTTGTTGAAAATAAATCTCAGCATAAATGTGAGGGTGATAGGTAGACTTGACTGGAATAAAGTGAGCGGATTGAGTTAGATGATCTACGATAACCCAGATGGAATCACAACCCTTTTTGGTAGTGGGTAATCCAACAATGAAATTCATGACAATTTCTTCCCACTTCTAGCCAGGAATAGAGAGTGGCTGCAATAGTCCAGGCCTCATGTGAATAGCCTTGACTCTGCAACAGTTATCGCACCTTGCCACGTAGGCTGCGATTTCTTTCTTCATCTTGGTCCACCAATAATACAGCTTGAGATCTTGATACATTTTACTACTACCAGGATGGATGGACAATCTAGAAGAATGAGCTTCAGCCATAATTTGATTTCTAAGTTCTTTGTCTTTGGGTACTACAAGCCTATCATTAAACTAGAGAATTCCTTTGTCATCGACCCTAAAATGCTTGGTCTCTTGCTCTTTCATCTTCCGCTTGATATGAAACACACCCACATCAGTCTTCTGGAGTTCGATAATTCGACTTCTAAGAGAGCAATCCACAGTGATATTGTGGAGTACTACAGGATGAAGGAGGTGTGCTAGATGAAAGTCTTCACTAACTAAGGAATTGCAATAGGCCTTTCTGCTTAAGGCATCAGCAACCACATTGGCCTTGCCAAGATGGTAGTGTACTTGAAGGTTGTAGTCTTTAATTAATTCTAACCATCGTCATTGACGCATGTTCAACTCGGGTTGAGTAAAGATGTACTTGAGACTTTTATGGTCCGTATAGATGTTGCACACATTACCTAGCAAGTAATGTCTCCAAATCTTTAGGGCATGAATAACCGTGGCTAGCTCTAAGTCATGGGTAGGATAATTGATTTCATGCTTTCGAAGCTAGCATGAAGCATAAGCAATGACTCAGCCCTCCTGCATAAGAACACACCCCAAACCGGTGCCACATGCATCATAGTAGACACCAAAAGGCTTCTCGATGTTAGGTTGTGCCAATACAGGAGCAGAGGTTAGTAAGGTCCACAAAGTGTGGAAAGCCTCTTCACACTTCGGAGTCCACACAAACTTCTCATCCTTTTGAAGTAGTCGAGTCATGGGCTTGGCGATTTTTGAGAAATCCGAGATAAAGCGACGATAGTAGCCAGCCAAACCCAGGAAACTTTGGACTTCTATGACTGTAGTAGGTGCCTTCCACTCTAGGACTTCTTGCACCTTAGTAGGGTCAACCAAAATTCCATCTCCAGATAACACATGACCTAGAAAAGGTATCTTGTTCAACCAGAATTCACACTTACTAAACTTAGCATAAAGCTGGTTGTCACATAATCGAGTTAAAACAATTCTCAGATGTTCAGCATTTCTTCTTCATTCTGAGAATATACAAGGATATCATCAATGAACACGACAAACTTGTCCAATTTGGCATGAATACTGAATTCATAGGTACATAAAGTGTGCCGGGAGCATTTGTCAACCCAAAGGACATGACAAGGTATTCGAACAAGCCATAATGAGTAGAGAAAGTTGTCTTAGGTATATCTTCAGGATGAATTTTGATCTGATGGTAGCCAGACCTCAAATCAATCTTGGAGAATACCTTAGCTTTGGAGAGCTGATCAAACAGAATATTGATGCGAGGAAGAGGGTATTTGTTCTTGATGGTAACAGCATTAAGGGGGCGATAATCCATGCACATGCATAGAGACTCGTCCTTCTTCTTCACAAAGATAGCCGGACAACCCCAAGGAGAAGAACTAGGCCAAATCAAACCTTTCTTTAATAGCTCATTCAACTAACTCTTCAGCTCAGCCAACTCATTGGGCGGCATTCTATAGGGCCTTCAAGAAATAGGAGCCGTACCCGGAATGAGTTTCTATCTTGAATTCTACTTCATGGTCCGGAGGTAATCTAGGCAAGTCATCAAGGAAGACATCTGGAAACTCATAGACAACCAGTATATCTTCAATGGCTTTGGCTAGGGTAGCATTGGCTATACTATGGATAGAGATATCATGAGGTAACTACACTAGAAAACCCTTCTTATCCACGGGATCCCTCAACATTACCACACGGGTTGATGTATCGATCAACACTCCATTCCCGCTCATCCACTTCATCCCTAGGATTACATCGATTCCTACCCCCGGCAGAACTACAAGATCCATAAGGAACTCTCGATCCCCAATCTCAATCTTTACATCTTTAACTACTTGGTTAGTCATGATATTATTTCCAGCAGCACTAATACAATAACCACCCTTGACAATTGTAATCACATTCATCTTATGCTTAGATGCAAAAGTAGAACTCACAAAGGAATGTGAAGCACCCGAATCAAAGAGCACAACTACAGGGTGATCATTAACAAGGAACTTACCAGCGGTGACCACTTCACCAGCAGGAATTTCCTCCACAGTAGTGTAGTGAACACGCCCCTGATGGACATTTACCTAAGCATTCTGCTTGGAAGGATAGGGACACTTATTAGCCTAGTGACTAGGCTGGTTATAGTTCCAGCATAGCCTATTAGCTGGTGGGACATTGGAGCTACCCTGCCCAGAGGTATTCTTTGGCAAGGAAATTGTGTACCCCTTGCAGAAACCAGTTTTAGCTTGATTCTTCTTCTGAGGTGGGCGGTACCGGACATTAGCATTGGGTGGACAATATTGGGTTTTGGATACCACTGGTGCTTTAGACTAAGAAGCACCTACCTCAAAGTTTCTTTTACAGGTCTTGGAAGCAGCATACACCTTATCATTATTCTCCTAAGTCAGGGTGTCACTGATAAACTCATTGAAGGTGACACACTTGCAGTTGCCCATAGACTTCATCAGTTTAGGGGAAAGTCCCCTCTTGAAGCTAGCTATCTTTTTGGCGTCAGTATCAACAAACTCGGGAGCATACCTCGCCAGGTTGTTAAATGCCTGGAGGTATTCATTAAGACTCTTGTTGCCTTGAGTTAGCTTCATAAACTCGATATGCTTAATGGCCATGAGACCAGGAGGGATAACATGTCCCCGGAAAGCTGTCTAGAACTGGTCCCAAACTATCTCGACGTTTGCAGGGAAGGTGGTCCTGTGATGGGTCCACCAGATGCCTGTAGGGCCTTGGAGCTAGTGTCCTGCATACGAGGCCTTCATACCTCCTGTCAAACGGAGCAATCCAAACCTTTGCTCTATCATACTCAACCATTCATCAGCTTGTAATGATTCTTCTGCCTCTCAAAAGATAGGAGGCTTTGTGTCCATGAAGTCCTTAAAGCTGCTATACTGGTTTGGCTCAGGTCCCTAGCGGACATGTTGGTCATCACAGTTAGCTAGTTGGCGCATAGCCTCAGCTAGCATGCGCTAACTTTCGATGACTGTCTGCATTAGCTCAGCTGGTGTGGGCGGTGGAGGAGGTGGTTGTTCCTCATCTCCAAGGCTACGACCGCGACGAAGATTATAAGCCATCTGCAAAATGTATAGCCAATGAGCACTGATGATGTGGAAATTTTGTAGATGAATTGTATAATTATGCCAAACTGACTCCAATGGAGAAAATGAATTTATACTATCAACAGAGGCACAATCATCCATCACAATCACACAACTCATCAAGCGCATCGATTGACACATTAATGCGATGAACTTAACCAGCAATGAGATCGATAGACCACACAGACAAAAATTATCAAAGGCTCACATACGTGGAGCATAACACGTTTGATAGGTTACATCCAAACCATAGAGGTTCCAACTGACATCAAAGATAACTTAAGGTTCGATATTACATCCCAACGATTAACTTATTACAAGCTACTCGTTCATGCATGAGGATCAACAAAAGACTAGCTCAAGCGCATTAGCCAAGTAGTAAGCTAAACTACAATCGTCCTCGGAGTCAGTGTCGAAGATCTCTCCTCCATCTTCATCACTAGCAGGCTCTAACTCCTCATCTTCCTCCTCTTTAGGTGGAACATTCTCAGGCCCATTAACCTCAATGTCATCATCACCTTCAGCCATGATGACACCAGAGCCCATCTCATCCTCATTTTCATTCTCAGGTGGCAGGAGAGGGTGAAGTTGATTGTGTAACAGGTGAACCTCCTCATGGAGATGATCATTGTACTCTTCAACAGCTGCCAACTACTGCTCCAGTTCTACCTATCGCGCTCTCAACACATTCTCCTCGTGCCAGGCTTCATTCCGTTGGTTCAGCACGTGAATCAACATACATTCATAGTTGCGGTGAGCAACTATCAACCTCTAAACCTCCAGGGTCTTTTGATCCCATTCCTGTGTGACTTGCTCCAATGGTGCTGAGCTGCACTCCTCTCAGCAGTCACCCGGGCTAGCTCTGCCTTCAGCCTTTCTACCTCAGTAGGCTCCGGACGGGGCTCACGAGGAGCTAACCGGTGATGAGGCACCTTGCCTCCAGTGGACTTGCGAGCAGTGCGTTTCATGCGCGCCATCTGTAGCAAAAGTTGCAACATAAGGGGAGAATCATTTAAGGGATACGAAATTTAATTAGTCGGGACCATCAATTTTAAAGGAGGGAGTAATGCAAAAAATGCTATGTATGCTTGAACATGATGCATGCATGATCCGTACGTCCTCACAAACCTAGAAAAATTTAAAGGCTAGCGAAATATACGATGGCATACATACGTCCTCTCGTATATGGTAGCTAGTTGATCTACAATGATATGTTGTTAGTGTACCTGCAGAAAATTTCATTTCAGCCCAATAATTTCCCAACAAGGCATGTAAAGTAAGCAGTAAACTAAATACTTTCATACATACTTCCCCCGATATATATACTCTAGTATCACAGCTACCCGACAGAGATACCCACATTTAAGTACTCTCATAGATACATGATCGAACATGTAAGTATGCGAGCAACCACAACTACTCTCCCCTAGACCGACGGTTGGATGGTCATGCTCTCACAACTCCCACTTACCAGAGCATAGAGGTATTTTGATCCATACATTACCACCCAAGCAGATGGCATCCATACAATAGCACACCATATGGACAACGAAACAAAAACAAGTAGGAACCCCCAAGTTAGTACTTTAATAAGCCACCTAAGAGTCCTTATTTGGGCATAAGGGATATGATCACTGGCAATACTTAGTATTTAATTTAGAATTTTCACAAATACTTTTGTTTTAAATACACAAATGACATGTTTAGTGTTGAATCTTACTCTGATACCAGCTGTAATAGAACCGACCAAATCATAAGAACGTAGGTACAAAAACAATCACCGAAGTGATCAAATTCCTATACTTAAGCTCCCATAATCCCAATAGTTCGGAAATCACGAAGGATTTCAACCAACTCACGACATACAAACCAAGATCATAGTGATTCAACACAACACATCATTCATTACAACATTTCACAAGTAGCATTCGGATTACATCCATCAGAGTTCAAATAAAATATTACAAACCAAGTTCAAGTTCGCGGAAGCAACATAGTTTAGTACATAACTTCATAGTTTCAAATACATTGCCAGACCTCAGTCATGTCCCACAAAAGCATCTTTAGATACGAGAACTATGAGAGACCATGCCCAACAGTCTAGTCTTCATCCCTAGCCAGGAGAAGGCAATACTTGCAGCAACCAAAGTAGAACTGGTCATCTACAACAGGTGGGAGATAAACCCTGAGTACAAGATGGTACTCAGCTAGACTTACCTATCAAAACTAGAAATAAAAGACACCAAGGGTCATGCAAGGCTTATGAGGTGGGCTAGCTGGACACAGTTGCATAAAAGAGCTTATGAATATAGTAACCAATTTAAACTTTGCATCAAGTTTATCATCATTTACCTGTCCACTAGATTTGCACCTGTACTAGAGCACTCACTTATTAGGAGCAAACAATATTAACCATAGCAGGTATAATAAGGCTATCATCATCATATCATCATTTCCGAACCATTATGTTATTTAGTGTATCTACTTTGGAGATTAGCCCGTCAAGTTCTCACTAACCGGGAGAGACGGCGACTCGAATCAAATTAAAACTCAGCTGAGGGGGTATTCCTAACTCTCACCCTGGCATACTTTGCAATGGTAGCCGTGGGTCACCTTTGGGACAACTCAGGAACCAAATTTGTGGGTTCGATCAGCGCCAGCACTCTCAGGGATTACCCTTCTGCCAGGATGATCAGGACTTTTAAATCACCCGCCCTTGGACTCACGCCTACGGCTCCCTTCCAAGGCGTACTTTATACTTATCGACTCCTGGCTTGAGGTGGGCTACTCGGCTTCGTGGTCGGTCTTTAGACACGGCCAACTAAGAGAGAGGCATGCGTTCAACATGAATAGGAAAGGCTCCAAGATTCAGTCCTTAAGCGACACAGACGGAGTCACTACAAACTGGCAAGCCTCCGTCTAGTCTTCATTTCAAATTAAGACTGGTTCTTTTCCACGATAGCAAATATAGCCAACCATGCCATATGTATCTTCCTATATCTCTTAGGTGATAGGGAATCACCTGACTTCTACTATGTTTAAGCAGGGCTAAGCACTACACGAGCCTGAGCTACATAGGATTTAGGGTATCAATATCTGGACAAGGATTGGATAACCAATGCAGCAAGTGTTTGCATCCAACACCTAAACTTAATGCAACAATATATATCTGTAACAATAATACTTTAACTGCATTTCGGAAATTAGGAGGCTTAATATGCTCTGGGACTTGCCTTTCACAAAGTTGCACGGACGGTGATCCGAGCACTCAACGGCGACCTCGTTTGGCACTTCTCCCGAGGGCTGCACCTCCTGAATCTCTAGTGTTGGCTGCTGCTGCTCCCCGCTCGGTTCCTCGAATTCCAGTAGTGTCACACCTTCCGGTACACCTATTGCATGCCAATGCACAAGATAAATATCATGGATACATAAGGAATGACATGATGCTTATGATGAATGGATCACAGTAAGTGTTTAACGAAATATCACTGGACACTCTTTTACCGATTAAGAATAGCTCTATTCAAATCACTTTAAAGCATGTATCTAACTTAACTTGAAGAACTAGATCAACTTACCTAACTTGAATAACCTAAGATAAAGATGCTCATCTTCAATTAAAGGCCTAACACCTAGGAACATTACCACAAGCTTATGAAATAGTAAAAGCATACTTAAATCAAAGTTAAGGTTTCACATGCAAACGAGTATTTCCTTAATTCAATCATAACTAGAGTTCTATAAATTCAAACGACTTGCAAGAGGACATTCTGGAAAGCTTATAAAATTCTCTACAATTCATTTATAAACAACAAAGCATGATTCTTATGTTAACCAAATCGAATTCAAGTAAACCTAGAATCTGTCCAGAAATGACAGGTCTACTAAATTAATTATTTAGTGATGATGCAAAAGCATAATTGGACCAAACCAAGTTTACCAACTTGTTGCACATACCAGAGGAATATCAGAAAGTATAGTGCCAACCTCTAAATAAATTATTTAATGTCCTTTTCTAATTCATTTATTTAATTACATGATTAAAGCAATATATAGTAAAACTATTCAGAAAAATCTATAAAAATTACAGTAGCTATCTCATGCTTCACATAGACTACCATAAAAATTTCAAAGCCATTGGGCAAGCAGAACTTGCTGTATCAAAAATAATAGGTGGCATGTCTATTTCTAGCATAATTAGGAAACCCTAATGAATAGTGTCAAGCAACAGATTTCACATTTTTCCTAGCATCATTCTAGCATAAGAATAGCACTCACCAAATTTTACCTTTACTGGATCTATAGAAAAATTATGAAAATTCACACAAGATCCATCCATGCAAACAAGAGAATTTTCTATCTCCTACATACAGTGTCCAAAATGTATGAAAATTTAACCATAAGCTATTCATGATATGAGCAGTACACCATAAAAATGTCATGCCATTTGGAGCTACATAGAAAAAGATATAATTACCCCTGTTTCCTTCATGATTAAAAGAGATAATTAGCAACTCCATTTTTCATAACAGAACATGGCATAAATTATATTTTTAATAAAAACTAGACATTATCATGAACTCAACAAAATTGGAACCACATCATTTGCATCTACCAACTAGGAGATACATATTTTTGAATATATACACAAATCTGTGAAAAGAATAAAACAAAACGAATTTGAAACCCTAACTCTACTGCTGGGCCGGCCCGAAGGACACGACGGCCCATGAAGCACGCGCTGGCGCGGCCCAGACTCAGCGTGGCCCAAAACTCGCTCCCGCCTGAGAAAGACGACTGGCACGCGAGTCCCGCCCGACAGAGACAGATAGGGGAGGAAGAAGAGACGGCGGCGTAACTCGTCGCCGGTGACAGCTTTGGCGAGTCCATCGGTGCTACGGTGTTCACCTCATCCATCTACATCTAACGGTGCCATCAATTTCAGCTATTACCATAGCGAGAGGGGGTGGCGATGGCCATGGCGGCGCACGGCCATGGCTTGGCCAGCTCCGGTGAGGCGACGGCGTCACGACTCTAGTGGGTGAACCTACGAGCATCAACAGCACTCCTAGGACCTAGCGCAAGGGATAGAGGGGACGGTAAGGCCATGGTGGCAGTTGGCCGCATGGAGCACCAACTCCAGCGAGGTCCTGCCATGGCGGCGGTGGAAGAAATGGCAAATACGCCCTTACCAAGCCTCAAATGACCCGACTAAAAGGTGGAGGTGGTAGAGGAGATCATAGTGAAGCTAGGGGCAAGATGGCCGACGCGTTTTTGCAGTGGTGAGAACGTAATGCGATGGCGACGCTCAGTCGGAAATGGAGGAGTTGCTGCGGCTCATCGCTGCACGCGGTGGAGGCGAAAGAGAGGCAAATGGAGTAGACGACTCGGTCGGGCAGGCGCTAGCTTTCATCTGGAGCTCAGACACGCGACATGGAGATGTTGGTAGAGCATGCATGCCACACGGCGATCAGCTCCTACGCCGATCGGCCACGGCGAGCTCTGTTAGTTTTCTAAAATTTCCGATTCAATGTTCAACGACGACGACTGACAATGCGAATTCGACGATCCATAACTCCCAAACGGTGGCGATCTGGTTCATGGTATAGTTAACAAAATTGAAGACCTAAGTGAGTACTACAACTTCGTCAATTGGAGATCGAATTGGTTCGGCCTGGTTAGGGAGATATAAGCCTCCAAACATTGGTACATGAAACTGTAAATCAACTTAAGGACTTAGAAAAATTCTAAGTATGAAATCAGCAGGGAAATCTGACTTGTGGGCCATGTTTGAACATGTTCTATCCATTTTCATGAGTTGATCATAAAACAACTTTTGTTCCTTGATAAATTGGCTACAACTTTGGTAATGGGTACATAGTCATGCAAGGTCTCTAAGTTGGTCTTTTGAATCAGTCAAATAGTGGCACTCTAAGGGTCATTCAAAGTCAAACCTCCACTTGAGGGCATTTTTGTCATTTTGATCCACATGAACAATGTCCCAACAATTTCCCTAAGTGTAGTTAAGGTGTATTAGACCATAATCAACCACTTTACACAAGTGCTATACCAATTTCTAATGATCACATGTGATGAAGCAACAAAACAATCAATTCACTCAAATGTTGCAATTCCATGTTTCACATGTTTCATTACTTTTGTTGCAATTTTAACTTGCCACATTCCTACCATGTTGCCATGTTTCAAGGTATGAGAAACTCATGTTGCATTCACATGTTGCACTACTACCATTCACAAGCAAATCAAGTATGAAACAAACAGAATTGCGAATGTTGCATATGTATGTTTCAGTGACAATGGCATAATGAGATAGATGATGCATATGTTTATGAAATGAAATGCAATTTTGTGGAAGCCAAACACCTAGGGTGTTACAGTCACTGATAGTGTCAACTTGGGGCTTAATTAACCACTAATCTATTGTCCTAATGACTAGGTACCCTTAATGAGTTTGGTATACCATTAGGAGGGCAACAACTTTGGTACAGGCACACGGATCCAAAACTACTGGAAATATGCTGAAAATGTGTCCGAACTTGTGCTCCATTGCGCGCGCTAGGTGTTCGACGGTGGGCCCCATAGGGGACATGCGGTTACCATGCTCACCACCCCTGCTCCATGCATCTTGGACGCCCTACCTAAGTCACGTCGCTGCCACACATGGTCCCGGCCAGAGCTCCACTCCGCGCTCGCTTCCTCTCGCTCCTCCTCGCTCTACCTCACTCCACTCTGCACTAGAGCATGTGTCTGCCATGGCTGGCGGGCCGAGCTCGCTATCACCATTGTTCCCTGGCCCCCCGAGCTTCCTCATGTCCCTCCACATGAACCACCGGCTCCACCGCCCTCTCCTTAGCCTTGAGAGACCCTCCCCCGCCCTCCTTCGCCACCGTAGCGCACTGCCACCAATGTCGTGGCCGCTACGGACGCCTGTGTGCGCCGCCAGGCCAACTTGGCTCACCTCCAGCCAAGTTGAGCGGCCCCACGCTTGCACACAAGCCCGTGGGTGCTCCCCCGAAACTTCTTCGCCGTCGACAAGCACCTCGGCGGCCGGAACCGCTAGCTCCGGTGAGGTGCTCTGCTTCCGTCGTGGGGAAGAAGAAGCAGGACCACACGCATGAATATGATATTCCCCAGGGGGTTAACTAAAGAATCAGTGACTCATATGAATAGTGCACTAAAGGATCTGTTTGTTCGGGTTTAATTTTTGTAAAGTGCAGGGTCCCCGATGTAAGTTTTACATTCCTTTTCTTTTGATTTTTATAGATTGGAATGATGAACTTTGAAAATTCGTATTAATTAGTAGAAAAATCTTAAAATAACAAATGTGGACTTTTTGGAATCCTTGTGAAATTATCTATGCAGTAGATCTATAATATGGTATGTTTTATTTTAAATATTTTGCTGTAAAAATAGATTTATGCAGTTAGGTTTTTAATACTAGTTGTGTCTTGTCTTTTTCATAACTTAAGTTGTTGTGCTCAAATAAATGTGAAATTTTTATGGAGTGCTACTAAGGTGATGGTTGATGTCTGGTAAAAATTTCAGGAGTTTAGATCTGATGATTTAAGAGTTATGAAAATAACAAATGCTATGTGTTGCTTTGCTCCTATTCTAAATAGGTCTGCATGTTTGAATTAATTGGATCAGTTAAGTTATGAATCATGACTTGATGATAGTACATGAGTTGTATTAATTTTCTTAAGCTTTTCAAAAAGCTAAATATCATGATTTTTGGTTAAGTAGATCTTGAGTTATAGTTGCTTAAATCTCTGTGGCTGTTTCTTCCCAAACCCAGACAGGGTTTCTTTGTTGGCACTGTGGGGCCTTCTTAATTGTAGAATTAGCTTTAGGTGTTTCTAAGAAAGTTGTTTATAATTTGTTAAGATTTCTAAAAAAATCTAGAACCACATTTATTGGACATGTATAACTTTAGTTATAGCTGTTTAAAGTGGCATGTCATTTTCTGTCCATGTTTTAGACAGAGATGCATTCATTGGATTAATTGACCTTGTTATATGAACAATCATCTTAAGATGATAATAAGAAAGTTGTATATAACTCACCTAACTAGCTTGTGTTAAATTTTCATGGTATGTGGCCAAATAGTTTGTGAGTTATGACTGTTCTAAGTTGGTCTTCAGAAATTATAGCTCTCTGGAATTTCTGGACCAGATTTGATAAATGTGCCTGTTTGACCTTGTTAACTTTGGAATCATGCTGAGAGGTTTAAATATGAATTGTAGACAATTTCATAATATTTCCATATTGTCTTGTTGCATGTCTTTTTGATTAGTACAACTCCTGTTATGAGTAAAATTAGTTGCTGTTGTTTGCAGCCTTGACTCTGTGATTGCCGTGAATAACTTGTTTGCTTGATATGAGTTGATGTGATGATTTAGATGCTAGGATAATTAAGATAACTTGTTAGTTGCAGGTGCTAGGCCCTTAACTGAAGATGGGAAATTGTATATTAGGTTGTCTAAACTTGGTAAGTTAAAGTGATTTGAATAGAACTTAAGTAAACTAATATGCCATGCTTGATGTACTTGCTATCTCAATGTTTGGTTTGATGTGAATAGCTTGCTCTCTAAGTACTCATGACATGTGGTGTAGCCTTGTTCTTATCTTCAATGTTTCATGTGATGCATCTTTTATTACCATTCCCCGCATTCATACACTTGCATCATGCATCTCAATTAGGTACGCTAGATGAATCACGTGCCGGATGGGATGTTGTCGACAAACCCGAGGAAGGTGCATGGTGAACCTATCCCAAAGATGGAAGGACTTAGCGAGTGTCATCTAACAAACACTAACCTAGTGTTGGATTCCAGGCAAGCCCCAGAGCATTCTAAGTCTCCCATGTTTTTACAAATATCTTGAGTATCTTTTATTGTTAATGATGCATTAAGTATAGGAATTGGTTGGAACCAATTGTTGCATTATATCCTTACCTTGTCCAGATAAAATCCTATGAATCCTAATTAAGTGTAGGATCGAATGATGCTTAGCTATGCATAGACCAGTAGAAGTCGGGTGATTTCCTGTCACCTACGAGATGTAGGATGAGCTCTGGTCATGGTTGGCTATATTTTCTATCATGGGAAAGAACCATGTGTTAATAATGAAAAAGAGACCGGACGGGATGACGGTAGTGCAGCAACAAGGCATGGAGGTCTTGGGTGTAAATCTATCCCCGTCTGTGTCATTTAAGGACCGATACGTTGTACGTCCTCATGTCATGTTGAACGCCGCCTAACACTTAGTTGGCCAGATAACTCGTTCCGACCGCGAAGCCTAGTAGCTCGACTCAGGGAGAGAACACGAGTAGTGGCACGCATTCTAGAGGTAGTAAGGATGTGCGGAGAGCCATTGGCATTAGCCCAAGGCGGGTTAGAGTCCCAATCAACCTTTGCAGAGTGGTTCTCTGAGATTGCTGATCTGTTCGGACTCGCGACTCCGGAGTTGTGCCAAAGGTGACTTGATTGCGACCCTAATGGGGAAGCAGGGTTTGTGTTAGGAATACCACTCCAGTTGGATAGGAATTGATTCGAATCGCTGTCTCTCCTGGATAGTGAGAACTTGACTGAGCAGCGACAACGTAGATTCACTAAATTTAAAGATATGGTTAAATGATGATGATGATGATTATAATGATAATGAGCCATGAAATACCTGATATGGTTATTATTGTTTGCAACTTAATCAAGTGATTGATTAGTACAGGTGCTAATATAGATGGTAGGAAATGGCTAAAAGTCACTGCTAGCTCAGATTAAAAGTTCATCATTATTACCTATGCTTTTTCGCCAAAAAGGAAGTGTCAGCCAGATCCACTAAATTAATCTATGCATGATCCTTGGTGTCATTTGTTTTGGTTTCCAATGGGTAAGTTTGGCTGAGTTCATTCGAGTACTCAGGGTTTATCCCACCATGTTGTAGGTGAAGTTCTCAGCCTATTGATGATGGTGGCTAACCGCCGGTGGGCTCGGTGATTCTATAGTTACTTCTCATCTATATGCTTTTGTCAGATGATGTCACTTATGCTAGCAATATATTTGGAACTTATATTAATGTAATCATTTGAAAGCTATGTTGTTTTCACTAAGCGGTTTTCAAACCCAAACTTGTACTGTTATTTGTGAACCCATTTGTAATATTATTTCCGCTGCAACCCTACGTATGTGATGTGTATTTGCTTAATCACGCGATCTTGGTTGTGATGTTGATTTACCGAGGTCATTTGGGATACTCGGCAGACTACCGGGTTTATATGAGTGAAAGTATGTGTGTGTCAACGTGTTAGCGGGGGCAACCATACTTGATCTTGTATAAATTGGGCGGTTCTGTCATAGCTGGTATCAGAGCAAGATTAAGCATAATACTGTCATGTACGTCATTTTAAAAACAAAGTTTTGGTTTTAAAAAGCATATTTTAACTAAAACTTTAGCTACAAACAAAATTATCAAAAATTAATTTGCAAAACTATGCTAGCGACATCCTCCTTTATGCCTAGTTAAGGACTATTAGGTGGCTATCTAAGTACTAATATGGGGGGTTTTACTTTTGTTGTCCATACGGCGTGCTATTATATGGATGCCATCCGCTTGGGTGGTACTGTATGGATCAATTGCCTCTACGCCCAAGTAAGTGGGAGTTGTGAGAGCATGACCGTCCAACTATCGGTCTAGGGGAGAGTTAGCTGTGGTTACTGGAATATTTACATGTTACATGCAAGTATATATGAAGGTACTTAATTGTGGGTATATCTGTTGGGTAGCTATGGATACCGAAGTATATATATCTGGGGATGTATGTATGGAGAGTATCTTAGTTTACTACTTTCATTGTGTGCTTATTTATCTCTTGTGGGGATGGGCTGCAATGAATTTGCCTACAGGTATGCTAACCACTAATGCGTAGATTAAATGTAGCTGATGACTAGCTATATATCGAGAGAGTACGTGTTATGCCACCAACATAGAACGTGATTGCCACCTTAGCCTAGCAATTTCATGAGGATGAATAGGATGAGCATGCATCATGATTGTGCTTGTGCATAAATATGCTTCCCTCACTTTGCTCTGATATTAAGTAACTTGTGATCAATGTGATGTTACTATCTTCCCTATGTGAAGCTAGACAAAATGCCTTGTCCCATGCTACTTGAATAGCTATGCTTGAAGGTAGTGTGTGATTAGTTTTGTCTTGTATGTTTGCTTCCAAAGGAAATAGATGACAAGTTATTAAGTAGCAAAAACTTCACCCCTTCGAAAACTAAATTGCTAAATGTAAGTAAAACTCGTTTTGTAGAGATATCCACCTATTTAGTAAAAAGGAAATAAAAAGATAACAGCACCTTACTACCAAGTTTATGTGTAGTGGTGTTGTTGTAGATGACTACTTGTTATGTGCGAGCTTTGTGCTTAGTAATAGTCGCTTAAGCTAATCGGATTGAGTATATTCGAAATGCTCGCTTAAGACCATGATGTTGGTGTGGATGCTCATTGTGGGGGTATTAACCCCTATACCCTTATGGCTAGGCTTGGGCCAGCCTGGATCAGGGGGTCCGGTCCACTAGAAGACGACGTGTGGCCCGGCTAACCTGTTCAGAATCCCGCGCAAGGAATCAAGGTAGATTTGGATATCAAGCGAGATCTTGGTCGGTTAGAATAGGAATCCTTATCTGGCCACCTATGGCAATTGTAACTGGCTAGGATTAATTTCCAGATCTATAACCCTGCCCCTCGGACTATATAAGGCGGGCAGGGGACCCTTCTAAAAAACATCTCTCATTGGCATATAGCAATACAATCAGACGTAGGACGTAGGTATTACGCCTTCGCGGCGGCCGAACCTGGATAAAACCTCGTGTCTATCTTGTGTCACCATCTTGTTTGTGGCTTGCGCATCTGTCTACCGATAATCTACTACCTTGGGCATACCCCTAGGTAGACTGCCGACCATATTTTGTTGACACTCATTATCTAGGTAGGGTCATAGTTGTCACCCTTTTGTCCTCGGTAAGCATACGAGTGTTGAAGAGCGCTATCCTGGGACAGCGTCCAAGTTTTGATAATCTCATGGTTGTCGTCTCCAATTAAGTTCTCTCTTAGGAGCCTGAGCCTATACACATGGTTGCTAGCCCTTGAATGTTGTGCTATGAAGACCTTTATCCATGCCTTCGTTTGAACCATAAGCCCAAGCTTAGTCCCCATAAATAGTTGCTTATGTCGTAGATGTTCTGCACCTTTTGCGAAGACCCCTGTTTGATCAAGCAACTAAGTTGAGTTCTAGTTAACACCAGCCTTTGATCATGGTTGTACGTTGCCAAATGTGGAGACCATACCTAAACTAATGTTGGACCTCCCGGTTGCCTCTCCCAAAGGTTAGCGGGTGTAACCGAATGTCTCTTTGCTGTGGCCTCGAAATCTTTTGCTTGCAAATTCATGTAGCTACCCTATCAATTTAATCTCTGATCGGTATATTGGTTTTGCCCGAGAAGTTTGCTAAGTTCATCTCTAACTTCCCAAGTCTCTAAATGTTTATCAGTCTTGATCTCATGTTGCTACTCAACAAAACCAAATCTCATGTTAATCTTTACCTGGTAATCACCTTGGTGGACACAAGGCATTTATGGAAATTAAGCAAGAGTCCCCTGATCAGTTGTCTTTGGCAACTAAGCTATGTTCTCTTGCACTGTGTTTTGATCTTCAGATCACCTCCTTGTTGGCTCCTAACCTTGTGACTACCTTTGTTTGCTATCCTTCCTTTGCATAGTGCTTGCTCCTATGTAACCAAATTTGTGCCATGTGAAAATTCTTGTGGGTTGTATGTTCAGTAATGGTGCCACGATTAGCGATCTATGGTGCTGTGATGAAGCCGAGAGCCTCCTGTGGGCACGCACACAAGGTTGTGCTACTTGGCACGCGCTGGTATCGAGGTTCCTAGTCATGATCCATTGCCGAACTACACCGATGTGTTATTTTCATGTGAGCTCTTCCTCGGTTATCTCTCCTTATCATGTCAGAAGATCTGTATGTCGAACTAGATACCATAGGACTTCCTTCTAGAGTCATCCAAAGGGTAACCTTTGAAGAACAGGTCACTGACATAAACAATAACAGACTACAAGAGATGGTAAACAAGTGACTCTACTTGACGGTCCCTATAATGATGTCAGTCATCTAGTGAGCAACTTATGTCATTCTCATTGGATCAGAAAGGCACACAACACTTAATGTTGGACAAGTTGTTAGTCGGATAAGAATTGAACATCACGTTATGATTATGACCTGGCTATCCAAGTCTTGATCATTATGTGCATGCGGATCGCACCGTTGAGATTAACCATCTCTAGTGTGACCCCTTGTCTACTGACTTCGATGGCGACCATCTGTTATGCGTCAATCACAACTATTGTTGGCAAGAGTGAGGATTTAGAACTTTTGGTGTTGAAAGACAACTGATTAGTTACTAGTAGGAAGCTTAACCTCCAGCTTGATGACAACTTTTTGCTAATTATGAAGGCTATGTCTCGTAGAGCAATGTTAAGCAATGAAACAACAAGCCGTTTAGCAATGCAACTACTGCTTTGTTTTCCAAAACCTGTGCTATCAAGTCAATTCCATCTTGGACAATCACATAGATAGTAAAAGACGTTGTATCGGCTATATAAGGAGCTAGCGAAAGCACGTCCCTAGTTTCAGTTAGCATATTTGTGCCCCTAGGTGCCACTAACACATGTGTCTGGACTTTATTGGATGAAGTGCCAACGGATATAGAGCAATGGTTCCTTATCTCTGTAGGACAGTCCCTCCTTGTAGAGTATGCTTTGTGTCCCGAAAACATAGTCACAAGTCCAATGCTTGTGCATCGTCAAGTTGGTGTCTAAATCAAATGATTTAAGTTGTTCCCTGAGAACCACATATGGAAAACCTTGGTCTATATCCTCAGAGAAAACAGCTGCTGCTGCTATACAAAGAGATCGAGAGTATAGAACACACACCACAACGTGTGAAGCAAAGAAAGAGAAGAACGAGAAATCTGTCCAGATTTTAGGGTACAAAACCGAACATCTTCAAGCTGACGATTAGTGACTCAGACATGGTTGGTATGGATTCAAACTTTGGTGACCTCATTCCTCACTTAGGACACATCGATGCCTTAAGTTTGTTTGAGGATTGGTTGAGTGAAACATCGGATTTGAGAGATGTTTTGTCAATTCGGTACACTATAATTACATAATAGAACAGTTTTGGTAGCTGCATTGTTTGGATAGTCAAACATTGTCCATTTGAGCTGAATTTCGGTGAGCAGTTAGGGGACTCATGGATCTATATTCCTACCAAAATTTATGTACAATGGAGCACTAGTTTGTGAAATATGAATAGAAAACCGAAGAGTACAGAATCTGTAATTTCTTTGTGACTGCGATCATCCTTCGCATTTGAAAGTTGTGTTTGCAATTGATGCCAAGGTATGTAACGCGGTCAATAATTGTTGCTAGATAATCCTTTAGATGCCCTAAATAAGACTCCTTGTACCCCTTTGTACCTTGTTCTTGGCCTCTTCTATCAACAAGGTTCGAGCAATCGAGGTGTTCTACAAGTCAATTTATACCCTTGCAGATCGGAAGCAATTTGAAAAGGTGTCAAACAATAGATTTTAAATTGTGACTTGGAGATATTGACTGACATTAGAAATGAAGCCCCAATGTCAAAAGTAGTTCCACAAAGATAGTTTTGATATAGTGCAAGTCAACTCAACGTACTGAGCAACTGCATCATGAAGGAGAATCATACTCAGAATGCATGGTAGTGAACTAATTCCCTAGTTTTGAGGAAATACTTGCAACTTTTATTGTACTCTAGGCCTCGTTATCCATCGTCCTTGGCAATGTTTTCCAATGCTACCTTGTCATTTGGTGTCTTCCATGTGTTTTACCCAAGAGGTTGCATCAACTTAAACTAGATTCCTGTTGCCACTTAAATTCTAAGGTTCCCTTAGCTAATGACCATCGAAATTGTTGGGTAGATAAAGTCAGCTATCACATTCATCTTCACTCAACAGACTCAGATAATGCAGTGTTGTTATAAGAGAAAGAGCACTGCACACATGGAACATTATGTAGCTTTCCATCAGTTGACATCTGAGTGATTGCACTGCTACAGCCAGCTTGGATATTGGTTAACTAGCTTCTCATACCCTCAAGGGATGTTTACCCCATCTATGATCACATCCTTTATGAAAAGTTGTGCTCAAACCACTTTAGTAGAGAACTGCTTTTCAAACCTTGTGAACAAATATAGCACCATTGCAAGGAATATCCATCAATAGACTGCGGTCTAGTGCAAAGTCGATATGGTCTGTGCTATATCCACTAGGGAAGTAGATGTTACAAGTATTTAGTCTATGCTTGTATCACTCTTCGTACATCGAGGATGAAGTTCGTAGGACAGTACTATCTTGGATTCCTCTCAATGTAACAATGCTTTATGAAAGCCAATGAACAAAATTCTTTTGACAAAAATTTGCTACAAAGAACAAGTATAGAAAGTTATCTCGCCCAATTTGGTCCCTCTGATGCTTGAATGCTATGTAGCCTAAAGCTATCACTGATATTGGAAACTGGTAACATGTCTCTCATCCATAAAAGTCTTTCGTCCTAAATCTCGGGACACGATTCCTTTAAGGGGGGAAGGCTGTAACACCCCAGGTGTTTTTCACTAGTTAAGCAATGGGTTTAAGCTCAAACATGACATGTTAAGTGGTGATGAAGGTGTCAAGGTCAAATCTACAAGAGTGAGCTCCAACTTAAACTTGGACAACACACATTTACTTACAATGTGTACCCTTGTTAAGATTATGCAAGAGTAATGTTAAACATGCTCATTACATGTATATTACATCAACATGCATCCATCTTGATCAGTGGAAAAGTTTCGTGAAGTTTGGAATCAAAAAGTCACATGAAGTGATAAGTTATAATCTTTGTTTGAATTGCACTATTAAGTGAATGGAATTATAGGTCATCAACCAAACCTTGCTACCTTGCCCAAGTGACTCTAATTGAACTCTACAACAAAAGTCATGAAGGGTTCGTGTTGAGCAGAGATCAAGAAAATGCATCAATCGCTCTAAAACTCAGATTTAAGCTTTACCGTGATGCTACTTTGACCTATGTTGACCAATCACTTACATTACTTGCATGGAGATGCATCTTAAATAAAAGTTTAAGTTTAAGTGGAGTAGAACAAAATTTGTTTTTGGACCAAGAGCCAGATCAGCTTGGAAATAAGTCAAACAGAGGCTCGAAGATTGAATCATCAGCTGTTTTTGGTACTGATTTTTTTGAAGTCTGGAATTCATCGTCGTCGACGTTGGCATGTCGTGTTCTCATGTTTTCATTAAACAACTTGACTTGACCCCAAAATATAAGTTGGAGCTAATTCATTGGAGAAGAGCATACAAAAGGTTGGGATCAGTTTGACCATGTTTGGACCAAGTAGTTCGAGTTCAAGCAGAGCGACGCTTAACCCTTATTAAGTCACTGACAGTGTCAACTTGGGGCTTAATTAACAACTAATCCGCTGTCCTAATGACTAGGTACCCTTAATGAGTTTGGCATACCATTAGGAGGGCAACAACTTTGGTACAGGCACACAGATCCGAAACTACTAGGAATATGCTGAAAAATGTGTCTGAACTCGGGCTCCATCGTGCGCGCCAGGTGTTCGACGGCGGGCCCCATAGGGGACACGCGGTTGCCTTGCTCACTTCCCCTGCTCCACACATCATGGATGCCTTGACTAAGTCATGTCGCTGCCACATGCTGTCCCAGCCAGAGCTCCACTCCACGCTCGCTTCCTCTCGCTCCTCCTCGCTCTACCTCGCTCCACTCCGCGCTAGAGCGTGCGTCCACCATGGCCGATGGGCCGAGCTCGCCGTCGCCGCCATTCCCTAGCCCCCAAACTTCCTTGTGTCCCTCCATGTGAACCACCGGCTCCACCGCCCTCTCCTTAGCCTTGAGAGACCCTCCCCTGCCCTCCTTCACCACCTGTCGTGCTGCAACTGGTGCCACCCACATGCTATCAAGCATTGTTAGTGTAGCCCCTTGCATCTACCTTGTTCATCATCATCCGATGATCTCGACATCACCACCTATCATCTTCGAGGCTGGGCGGATGCGCCAATGGTTACCAGCATCTCTTCATGGTGAGACAATGCAGCTATTTTTCTTCTTTTCAGGGATGGCTCCTCGCTAGCCGGCCGCTTCCCACGGAGCTTCTCATGGACATATGGTGTCTGCTCATCTTCATCTTCGCCGTCAAGGTCGGTTGAGCTATCCCCACCAACCTTCGGGCTAGATCGATGTTGACGGTAGTTAACAATCATTATAAACCATCAATTAAACATGTATAAGGGCATAAATATAATCACCAATGAAGGTTTAAGGGTTTAAACTAATCAATTCCATGAGCTTTGGTGATTTCATGACTGCAGGAGGATTTATCCACAAAATAGCTCCTGAGACCACTGTCATACACTTCAAACAAGCAAACCAACATCAACATGTGATTGTACCCATGACACCTACGAAAGTCGACTCAAGACAAAGCCCAAGCCTCGCTACTAGAAGGCAGAGTTGAGCCATGCTCGGGTTCTGGGGAAATCTTTGGAGGTCGGGTATATCTTTGTATCTTACTTTTGCAAGACTTATGCTTTAATATAGTCATCTTCTCTATTCACTTTTATGCCTTCCATGTGTATGGTTAGTATACTTATCATACCTTAGCATGGGCTCTCTGCTCACATCGAGTGCTCTAGTTATTATATGTGATTAGAGTAGTGATTAGTAGTGTAGACGTGGTGTCTAGACTATGAGTTATCTAAGATTGCACCCAACCTCACAGATAGTTGTGGTAGCCCTAGGTGGTGATAGCCCTGATGGCCGATGTAGTCCACCATGTTTGGGTTGGTGTTTCTAGGACCATAGTCAGAGCTTCTTAGTCCCTTTCTCATCCCTTTCTGTGGCTAGTGTTTACATGTCCCAAAGTGCTTTTGTGTGTGATTGCTATATCTACCCATGCTTTAGTTATACCCTCTAGTCTAAACTAGAATAGAACCGAAGTAATGGAGAAGTATTTAGGAACCTTGAACTCCACCGTTGTCCTCTCAATTTAGCTAGACTGCTCATTTATATACCATGGAATTCTCTTTTGTGTGTTATTATTCATAACTCTTATCATAAACAATACTTACCCCTACTTTAGTTTAGTTGGTATACTAGTTAGTAGATACATGATGGTGAACTATCAACTTCTTTGACCATTGTTTCCCTATGGATAAATATGATACCTTGGAATACTCCCGGGTAAAAGCTACAACAGTATCTGTGTGCATGCATATTTATCTGTGTGCGTTTAAAAATACCAACAAGCTTTCTATGCCATTGCTGGGGAAACAATTGGCGTAAAGATTTTGATACTAGCTTGATATCTACTAATCTAGTTATAACTAGCTTTTGTGGGATTACCCCTATTCTGTTGAATTGTGGAAAAGATAGGACAACAAATGCCATTGCAACCTTTTGGCGAGTTTCAACAAAGTAAGAAGAAACATTGAAGAACCTAGAGTGCTTGAACATTCAAGATCCATCAACATTGGAACCCTGCTATCTCACAGGTTTGTATAAACATATATATATTATTCTAACCATGTGTAGATTGGAGAAAAAGGTCGATGTCACAAGAATTCAAATCACATCTCAAGTGAGGAATACAGACGCTGCACTACTCACAAACTCCGTCATGTGAGTCATGGTAAGTATGATTGAGAAAGGTGAGATAGTCTTGATCATGGACTTTAAACTTAATGAGTAGTTATCTCTGAATTTTTGCATTCCACGGCACATTTACTTTGAATAATCCATGCATCCACTCCATTTAGTTTAAATTCTCTCATATCAAATCCACAACATATTTAGTTCCTTCCATACATTCATGCCACTTGCATCTTTTATTAAAAAAATCTCTCACATGATATGGTCTTTCATCTCTATTTGAATAACATCTTTTAAAGTAAGCGTGGTGCTTAGTTTAAATCAAGAGGTGTGCGACCTTATTTCCAAAGGCTTTTTAAATTAAGCGTGGTGCTTAGGTTAAAATGTCTTCCTTAATCAAATTAGACATGGAGTTTAGTTTGGTTATTGAACTAAAACTTGCTATAGTAGATACTGGTTATTTTGTTAGACTAACCCCTGTAGAAAACTCCCAAAATAAAATTAGGGAAGTCCTGAGATAAATTCACACCGGAGATGAAGCAAGGTATATGAATTCCAAAAACTTTGCACAAAGAAGACCTAGCTCATTCTTCATGGAAGGAAGAACTGCGAGTATCAAGGTGTATTCACTTATCTTTGTTGCAAGTTATCTTAAGCCTTGAACCAAGATAGAATGCAGCCAACAAATAAAGTTTGTTAATAAATAAAATATATGCTAAAGCAATCCTAAAACTATACTTTCATTAGCATAGAGGAAAACTACAAAAGTTATGGACAATAACCCATAATGCAAATTTGTTTTATTCCCTCGGGTATGTGTCCACTAACGTTTTGTAGAAAAAATGAGTATAAGCTATGCTTGTTCATGGTATGAACCTGCAAATCCAGAAATCACCACTATAGCTGTAGAAGTGGACGAACAAATCGATAGGCTATGAGCAACATCAAAGACAAGCTAGCATTGAGCCTTTCCAAGACTCAAGCTAGGATTCTAATGAGAAGCAGGATGAAACCAACCTTGTATTAGCCAGAATATGCCTGCTTTCATCATCTTCGAAGGCACTAGCTCACGCGTTGGCAACAAGGACCAAGACAACAAGATGCCACTACATCATGGCGTGCATCACTGTGTCAACAAGCATCGGTAATCAATGAGGTCTGTTGATAGTGTCTCGTAAGGCTACAAATAACCATGGACTCGAGACGACATCCCTTAGTCATTGGAGATGAAGCTTTCATGCAGTACCAATGAGGTTCCTTCATTGACCATCAAGACAGCTGGCGTATCGCCAACAAACAAAGAAGAACAACTCTCCACCATGCCGTTAGACAATCAAGGAGGAACTTGAGTTTGCATCTCTAATGAACCCCAACTTGTCAACTAAGAATCAACAAAAATCAAGAAGGGTTGATGGAAGAAGAGCATGCAACTATCTGCATCCTCATCTCTAGGATCAGATGGTACAAACAAAAGCTAAAAGCAAGGGAGAGGTCCTGCTCAGTGCACCTAAAACCATGAGTTCTCGCCGATAGTGTTGAGTGATGTAAAAGTCCAAGTGAGGGGGAGGAAGGCTGACTTTTCTACGGTAGATACAACCCTGCTCTTCTTCCTCCTAGGCTCCTGTCGCTCTGACATGCTGGTTTGCATTCCCTCTACTCAATATTGCTTTATTTCTACAAGTTTGAATATGTTTACAAATTTCATATATGAAAATCAAACTTAAGATATAAATTAAAATCAATCCTTACAAGAAGAAGTTTTTGCAACAATTGAGGCACATTATTTAAAACATGGGATGAAGATTCTATGCTAATGAAAATGTTAAAACCAATTTTGCTGTAGCATAGAAGATGACCTTTAGCTCTATGACAACACTATCCTTATTTCAAATTATTTGTACATCCTTTTGGGTATGTGTTGTCCACTAATCTTTTGTAGGAATGAAATAATGAATGGAGCAGAAGGTCCAAATAAAATGCCAAGATTCACAAAAGAAAGAAGAAAAATGGCATCATAAAAGAATGAGAAAGAAGGAGTGCGATATAGGAGACAAGATGCTCATGAGCAGCTCAAGCAAGGAAAGCTTCAAAACAGGAAGAACGGATCACCACAGTCATCTACCTTTGTCACATGGTGTTGTCACACTCCAATGATGAAGGTAACATCTTAAGATAAGTGGTCATTATTTAGAAAGCTTCCCTTTGATCTTGGTATTCACATAGATGAAGAAACAAACATGCTTGAGTTACAACTTTGCTTGATCCAACCTGATTAAGTCAACATGTCTTGTTCCTTAAGCTTGTTCATAGCACCACTTTCTTGATCTCATAGTCTTAATCAAATGAGCTAAAATTTTGAATATCTTATCTTTAGAAGATGATAGTCATAATCATGTAAGGTTAGATACATTATAGACAGTCCTTCCATAGGTTAAGCAACTCCACTCTTTCTGACAAATGTATTCAAATGCCACATTAATACTCATCCTTCTGATCTTATCACCCATGTTGTAAGAATGAATGCACATAACATCAACTGTAACATGATTCTATATGTCTAGGCTAGAGAAAAATAATAATAATAATAAATAAAGTTTTGGTTCTATTGGTGTTTTCCCACCAATAGAGCTCATGCACTTGATCTCTACCTTGTCTTTATGAGCATAACACACTTTGAGCAAAGTGTGGGGGGAGTTGATCCCCAAATTCTATAAGAAAAAGTTCTGAATCGACAATAATAATGCACACAAGATGTCGCTAGCTTCTACTATTAATGCCTGAACAAAGAAGGAGAACAAGTCAAGAAAGATGAACTTGTCAGACTAAAATCAAATTTAAAACCAAGATGGGTTTGACAAAAGAAGGTGGCATCACCATTGAAAGCACCACTACTAGAGGTGCCACCTCAAGAATCCTCATCTTCTAGAGCAAACTAAGGTACAATGCACTTCCACAGCTACCAAGGGCAAGATCATGAAGCAACCTCAAGTGGTAATAGGAAAGACGCTTGTCTTTCTCTGGACGAGGGTATTATGACTCTCAGGAGGCCTTCCACTACTTCGACAATAGACTCGCAACCATTGAAGAGACAAATGCTATCATACAAGGTACGTTACACAATCACACATAATGGCAGGTAAGCATGGGACAAGAGATGGCCAACCCCCAGCAACAACAGCAACAGCAAAATCAAAATTGGAGGCTCTATTTCAGCACCTCCACATTCAACCACCTCGTTGAGCAACCACGTCAACAACTAGCTTGGGGGAAGAGCATCCCCCGTGTATCCAGCTAAGTATCACTTTTCCCTTATTATTTTTACTATTCTTAGTTTGCTTTATATATCTAAAAGAAAGATGAATAACTAAAACAAAATAAAAAGCTATCTTTATAGAAATATATATAGTTATAATGCGTGAAATAAAAATGAAAACAAAAGAAAAAGAGTGTCTCTAGTTTTCTTTAATTTCTTTTAAGAGCTAAATAAATAAAAAGGGACTCTGAAGATAATCTCTTAAAATGGAAATAATGAATAGTTTCTCTGTTGTAATTCCTTTCAAGTACCTAGTTTTCAGCCTTGAATTCTCCTGAGTTTTGGATAAGATTGTTTCGATATAAGGATTTACTCTAAACTTGAAACTCGTGGGTAGCATATGCTTGATCTAAGTCTAGGTAATTGATGGATATGATATGAGAAGGTCTGAGCTGTTGTTTATCTTGTTCCGAGCGACACTAAAGTTCTAGAGATTTATCTTTTAAAAACACAAAAATGCTACATGATGAGTTCCTGTATGACAAAGCTTGAATTTCCACCAGAGCCACACATATTATTTAGGCTAGAAAAACTTCCACATATATGCTGCTTACTTTTGCATTGAGTTTTGTCAAGCTTTGTTGATCCTTATGAGAGATTTTTCATGCTCTTAAAATCAAGATCACATACACACCACCCACATATGCACTACTCCTACACTAGGGGTAGTAGCAGAAACATGCCTTCCATCTAGATCCACCCAAAAATGTTTTACTCCTATACTGGGAGTGAACACAAAAAATATGCTTGATAGGTTTTCCATCCACCAAATAAATGCTCCAAGTTCTTTTTGCTATCTCTCAAAAGTTTTGTTGCGGAAAAGAGACATGGGGCTATGCTGAAGTTATTCATAAAAAAAGGAAAACAGTTGAAAAAATGGAAACAAAAGTGTCCGAGATATTAAAAACAATAGGTACTCAAATGCCTGCCTAAAAATAAAAGAAAGAGAGATGAATAAGATAGCCCCTGTTCTCTAGCAAATGTTTCTAAGTTTCAAAAGAGAGATATGTTTTCAAGGAGCAAAGTAGAATTATAGGTTAGCCACCATATATATCCACCACATATATCCACACACATGCACATCTTGGTTTGATTATATGACTCTACTCTCTTTGGATCCATTATTTGACTTTACAATATATGTATTGCAAGTATGCTCTAGCTTTCTCCCTACCTATGAACTCCACATAAGCCTTAGTGGTAGGAAGAGAAAAAGGCATAACATCTTTATTGCCTTGGTAAGTTTACATGAATACCGCATATATTGAGAGACTTGAGAGTGTCATACAATGGAATCTCTTAGTTTTATTTTGAAGACTTATAAAAACTCCAAAACAATGGTTGAACAAAGAACTTGAGACATAGTGCTTGACTTGATTATTCTGTCTTTCAATTGCTCAAGACCCAAGTGAAGGCTAAGAAGCCCCACGGTTGAAGGTAATATGGGTAAGTTTGGAAGTCATATCAGTTTATTCTAATCCGGAGGAGAATCCTTGTTTGAATGCATGTGTACTTTTGAGGCGTGAAAGCATAGTAGCAACTCCTGATCCATTGTTGAGTTTAGCTTTGCTTAGGGACTAGCAAAGGTTAAGTTTGGGGGAGTTGTTGACGATAGTTAACAACCATTATAAACCATCAATTAAACATGTATAAGGGCATAAATGTAATCACCAATAGGTTTAGGGGTTTAAACTAATGAACTCCATGAGCTTTGGTGATTTCATGACTGTAAGAGGATTTATCCAGAAAACAACTCTAGGGACCACTGTCATACACTTCAAACAAGCAAACCAACATCAACAAGTGATTCTACCCGTGACACCTATGAAAGTCGACTCAAGATGGAGCCCAAGCCTTGCCACTAGAAGGAGGAGCCCACTTAGCACCATAGTGGGCTAGCCAGCCCACTAGGGAGGCTGCCTAGCCCATGGGGGTGGCCCATCACCCTCCATAGCCATATACTCCTTCCTGCGATCTACATCGTTGATTGTAAGGTGATTTTAGGTTGGTTCATCCAACGGTGGTTGGGAGAGTTGACATGGATCGATGATGAGGCAACTCCTTGCCCCTACTCCTCCTAAAGTCCTTGCCCATTACTCCACCTCGATTCCTTGGCCGCTACTCTACCTCTGGCCTATATATAGCAGCCCCTACTAATGAGGACATCATTGGCTCAAATATGACCATGCCAACCACTTCTATACTAAAGGTGCAACCATTCTATATGAGGCTTATCATTGATGCATTTGATGAATTGATGCTGCACCATGATGTGTGTTCATTCTCATTTTTAGAATTACTTACATGGATCAAGGGAAGGTTTGATTGCATATGGAAAGCATGGAAGGTTAATGAAGTTGATTGGGGACCAAATCCAAGTATTCCTAATGTCCTCCGCTAGGCCACCACGTCACTTTAGTTCCAAGGACAGAAAGAGTCCAAGTCCAACACGTTTTGGAAGTTGAATTCGGACTGCAAAATAGTCCCAAATTGCGACGGTCACCACGACTTCATACGGACTCCGATTGGGACGTTCTAGCACTTTTTGGAAATCTTATCAAGTCTATATTCCAACGGATCTGGACTCATGGCTATATCTTATCCAATGATTTTGCAGTCATCGTTTTAATGCTGGTACCTTTTCTGCCTTTGGTGCTGCATCACCCTATTTTGGGCCGATGGTCCATGTATCAAGTTGGGTCCATTAGGGATGCGTCCTAGGGTTGGAGAATGACCCCAACACCCCCTTGGTCATTTCCCTAGGTATTAATAAGGATTAGAGCCACCACAAACAGATTGGGTTTTGTTTGTTGAAAGTTTAGCCATTGCTACTTCCTTGTAGACGCGTGTGTTGACTAGACCATCCGTTCTACTTGATTTAGAACCCCAACTTTGTGAGTTTAGATTGGTTTTTCATCTCCATATTTGCAATTGAGTTGCTTGTTCTACTTGTTCTTGCTTGTTCCTCGATTGCTTGCAGGAATTACCCTAGTGGTTTGGTTGATCATGCTCCACAAGATCGCGACGGCCGCTAGGGTTGATCCTGATCTTTCGATGAGAGAAGGTGGATAACTCGATTTGGGGATGGAGATGACATTCACGGCCTGACTACAACCATCCAAGGATGCTATGCCTTAGCAACCAATACACCACCTCCAATGGCCGTCGTGATCTTGTGGAGCACGATCAACCAAACCACTAGGGTAATTCCTGCAAGCAATCGAGGAACAAGCAAGAACAAGTAGAACAAGCAACTCAATTGCAAATATGGAGATGAAAAACCAATCTGAACTCACAAAGTTGGGGTTCTGAATCAAGTAGAATGGATGGTCTAGTCAACACACGCGTCTACAAGGAAGTAGCAATGGCTAAACTTTCAACAAACAAAACCCAATCTGTTTGTGGCGGCTCTAATCCTTATTAATACCTAGGGGAATGACCAGGGGGGTGTTGGGGTCATTCTCCAACCCTAGGATGTGTCCCTAATGGACCCAACTTGATACATGGACCATCGGCCCAAAATAGGGTGATACAGCACCAAAGGCAGAAAAGGTCCTAGCATTGAAACGATGACTGCAGAAGCATCGGATAAGATATAGCCATGAGTCTAGATCCATTGGAAAATAGACTTGATAAGCTTTCCAAAAAGTGATAGAACGTCCCAATCAGAGTCTGTATGAAGTCGTGGTGACTGTCGCAATTTGGGACTATTTTGCAGTCCGAATTCAACTTCCAAAACGTGTTGGACTTGAACTCTTTCTGCCCTTGGAATCAAAGTGACATGGTGGCCTAGTGGAGGACGTTAGGAATACTTGGATTTGGTCCCCAATCAACTTCATTAACCTTCCATGCTTTCCATATGCAATCAAACCTTCCCTTGATACATGTAAGTAATTCTGAAAATAAGAATGAACACACATCATGGTGCGGCATCAATTCATCAAATGCATCAATGATAAGCCTCATATAGAATGTTTGCACCTTTGGTATAGAAGTGGTTGGCATGGTCATATTTGAGCCAATGATGTCCTCATCACCTACCCCCCTTCCTCACCATATCCAGAATCCCTAATTCATATCCTCCTCATTAGGATTAGAGCCAGCTCTCAAGATGTAGAAGTAGAATAGCTCTAGTTGAGAGTTAGGGAGAGTTTAGCCATGCTCAGATTCTAGAGAAATCTTTGAAGGTCAAGTATATCTTTGTATCTTACTTTTACAAGACTTATGCTTTAACATAGTCATCTTCTCTATTCACTCTTATGCCTTTCATGTGTATGGTTAGTATAGTTATCATACCTTAGCATGGCATCTCCGCTCGCATTGAGTGCTCTAGTTATTATATGTGATTAGAGTAGTAATTAGTAGTGTAGACGTAGTGTCTAGAGTATGAGTTACCTGAGATTGCACCCAACCTCGTGGATAATTGTGGTAGCCCCAGGTGGTGACATCCTTGATGGCCGATGTAGTCCACCGCGTTTGGGTTGGTGTTTGTAGGACCATAGTCGAAGCTTCCTAGTCCCTTTATCATCCCTTTATGTGGCTAGTGTTCCGATGTTCCAAAGTACTATTGTGTGTGATCGCTATATCTACCCATGCTTTAGTTATACCCTGTAGTCTAAACTAGAATAGAACCAAAGTAATAGAGAAGTGTTTAGGAACCTTGAACTCAACCGTTGTCCTCTCAATTTAGCTAGACTGCTCATTTGTATACCATGGAATTCTCTTATGTGTGTTATTATTCATAACTCTTATCATATACAACACTTACCCCCACTTCAGTTCAGTTGGCATACTAGTTAGTAGATACATGATGGTGAACTATCAACTTCTTTAACCAGTGTTTCCCTGTGGATAAATATGATACCATGGAATACTCCCAAGTGAAAGCTACAACAGTATCCATGTGCTTGCGGATTTATCTATGTGTGTTTAAAAATACCAACAATCGACCCTGAGGACGGCTCGGCCAGGCATCCACACCCCTTGGCCAGTTAGATGATGGCACCACCTAGAAGTATACTGACCGATCCTACCCATGAATCTTTAGGAAAACGAATGAGTATATTGCAATTGCAACAAGAGAAGGGATCAACCAAAACTAAAAAGAAGGCTCTTACCCGTGGTGGGAGGATCCCTACACTGAAGGCCCTCTACTGATCATCGATCTTATGATGCCCCACAAGGTTAAACAACACCCCAATTTGCCACATGACTTCATCCTGGTTAATCAGCCTGGGCACCTCATGGGTTCCATCAGTATCTCCCCTGAATTCATATCTAGGATGTGCTCTCTCCTTGATGGGATGGCATTGCCGAAAAGTGAAGTTTGTCGCCACTACGACCCCATCCACCCTTCTCTGGTCGATCAGTGCCAATAGCTCCTTCACTTGCTCCATCCCATTGGCACTAGGTCTCTCCAACCACTTGGCGTTGCTCACGGGAATCTGATCAATGTCGCATGCCACATAGTGTTCCCCCTGTGGCATGTAGAACCATCGCTATGCCCAATACTTCACATTTGTGTTCAATAGGGTGGCGATGTATTGGCCAACCATCCAATCCCTTATACATGCCTAAGATCATAGATCCAGATCCCCCGGGCATTCAAACAGAAGAAGTGGCGGAAGAGATCAAAATATAGAAGAATGCCAAGATAAGCCTCGAAGAAATGGATGAAGATGGAGACATGAAGGATGGAATTCGGGCCTAGATTGCAAAGACTAATCTCATAATAGTCAATCAATCCACGGAGAAACGGATGGATTGGAACACTAAATCTGCGATAGAAATAATCTTCAAAAACTACTAATTCATCACCACAAGGAGTCGGAAAGCTTTGGATGCCATCCTACCATCACCCTATCGGGTAGCACGCCATCCTCCACCAACCGATTGAGCGTCACCTCATTGCTGATGGACCTGTCCCATTCCTCAACGCGATTGAGCTCGCGTGATGCTCTACTCGAACCACCATGGTTTCTTTTGGGCACCATCTAGCAGATCCATCGCCTAGAGAAGGCTGTGCACTTACGGTTGCTATAATGGTGGAGTAGTTGCCGAGCGAAGTGGTGTGGGCATGAGGAAGAAAATGAAATGGCGGAGACCAAGTGGGGGAATGTGCATCGAGGTCATGGCATTCTTATAACAGTTTGACCCCTAACCCTCTGCCTTCCAAGGTTTTTGGGAAACCATGTCAAACACAGGTTGATATTCAATGCTGAGTGTTGCTACAACATGATATTTTCTTTCTCTAGCCCTACTACAAGATTTCTTTGTAATCTTCCAGCAGGCTCAAGGACTACGTCTCCACATCATCTCGCGATGACTGTATTTATTTCTACACTGATTTCCTACAACATTGGGGACTAGGCCAGCACCTGAAGACCACTACTTTGGATCCTGGCATCACGTGACTACTTCACCTACTGCTAGGCTCAGGGACTAAGTGGGCACACTTCACCTCATGGTGAATATGCTCATTTTTTTACTTAATCTTCTACAAATTGCTAAGTTCTTCTATGCTAACTAAGTCAAGGATGCCATAGGACCAACTTCGATGCCTGGAACCTAAGTGGGCACACTTCACCCAAGGTGGAGACTTTGAAAATTTTTACTTGAGCTCCTTACATCCTTCTGACAAACCCTGGCTTTGAGTGTGCTCGGCTCCAGCAATCAGACGAACAGCTCAGATGCATGCTCAAACAGCTCGGATGCATGCTTTTTTAGCTTAGACGCATGCTTAAATAGCTCGGATGCATGCTCAGTCCGCTTAGATGCATGCTCAAATAGCTCGGACGACATGTTCAGCAGCTCGGATGCATGCTCAACAGCTCGAACAAGCTTAAGACGATGTTGCTCCATGGACGCAAGGAACTCGGGGACTAGTTGTGGGGGTATAACCCCCGATACTAGCAGGGCTGTACATGGGCCGAGCCACTAGGGGAGGCCTAGCCCACAAGACTGCGCATGGGTCATGTCACTGGTGGAGGCCCAGCCTATGAGACGATGTCATGCTTGCACGACATAGGTCGACGTGCCTCGCAAGATTGCATGAAGATCTTCGATGATCTAGGAAACCTGCTCGGATATGCCAGATCCCGTAATATATGTAACTTCCTATCTTGTAAAACCAATCAGGATAGAAACAACCAATCTATAACCCTAGCCCTTGAGCTATATAAGGTGGGTAGGGACCCCCCCTGTTGGTATTTCTTAATGTGTCACTTGTTTGAGTACTTAGTCTGTGAATTCTCTGCTCCAACTACAAGCAAGGTATAATCTATCCACCTTCCCGTCGATAGCTCCATGTAGTAGTAAGCAGCATTGTGAATATCGACAAGATTTGTAGTTTCTAGATCTTCGGGTTGCCCTAGAATCTTACCTTTCTCAGATGGAGGAACAGTAGTCTCCAGTTGAGCTATTTGTGATTATATCATTTTATTAAAGCTACGCTAGTTCTTTATGGCAGAAGCAAAGCTATCCATTCTATTATTTATATTCTCTAAAATTTTATCATTGGAAGCTACCTTTCTAGATAATCCCTCCATAAGTTTGGATTGGCCAACAATTAATTCTCTCAAGGGTGGTTGATTGAAATTGTTAAAATTATTACCTTGATAGTTAGCTTAATAATTACCTTAGTAGTTTGGCCTTTGTTGCTGATTCCATCCTTGATTCTACTGAGGACAAGAGTAATTGTTGCTGTTGACAAAATTCACATCCTCATGGGTCTCAAGACAGTTATTCCCTGAATGTCCAGTGCTTCCACACACTTCAAGCTTCTTCATTAGCAAGTCCATCTTGGTAGACAGCATGTCTACTTCCTTGAGTTGATGTATACCTCCACCCCTTTTGCGGGTTTGAGCACGTTCTTCATTCCAACCTTGATTGGAGGCCATCTTCAACGCAAGAGCTATTGCATCTGGTATGGTGAGTGATAGGAATGCACCTCCAGCAGCAGCATACATAGCCTCATGGGTACTATTGGTCAATACGTGGTAGAAAGTCTACATGAGTATCCAATTCTCCATCCCATGATGAGGGCATTCTGCAATATAATCTTGAAAGCGTTCCCATGCCCCAAGGACAGATTCATCATGTTGTTGCTGAAAGCTTGAGATTCTCCCACGCAGAGCATTGGTCTTGCCTATGGGAAAGAACTTTGCTATAAAGGTGGTGGAGAAGTTATCCCATGTAGTATTTCTATCTTTATTAGCATAGAACCACTGCTTTGCCTTCCCCAAGAGTGAAAATGGGAAAAGGTGAAGTAGTATGGCATCCTTGGTTACTCCTTTGATGGTGAAGATGCTGTAGATCTATAGGAAGTGTTGGAGATGTGCACTTGCATCTTCATGTGCCTTTCCACAAAACTGATTTGCTTGCACCATATTGATGAGAGCTAGCTTGAGCTAGAATTCTTTGTCTCCAACATTGACGGTTGGTCCAGTACGGATGTTGGCTGTAGTTAGAGCAGAGAATTCATGGAGAGTCCTGTTAGCCATGGCTTCAAATTCTAGTGTTAAGCTTCGCCTTATATGGTTATCTTCTGATTTCAAAGCTAGAGTCTTCTTGAGTTTAGCTCTAGTTCTCCTGATTAATGCTTCTAAATCTTCAACATAGTTTGTCGAAACATCAAAACCAGTCATACATTACCCTGCAGAAGATATGAAAGTAGACAAAACAAGGGTAATCCTGCTTGAGCAGAGGTCAATGGTTATTTCGATCACATCAATAAGTATAAGTTTATCAATACTTCCTTTGCCTAGTTACCTTCCCTGGCAACGGCACCAAAAATGCTTGTTGGTATTACTTAATGTGTCACTTGTTTGAGTACATAGCCACCTATTGTAAACCTATACCTCCTAACTTTACTAGGTTGTCATCCCTAGTGATGATGTCAGAGATATGTGTTGGTACTACATAGCATTACTCCTAGAATAGCACTAAGCAGTTCTTTATTAATTATGTGACTATAGAGAATATATATAAATCTATGAACCAAAAGTATCCGCAAGCGCACAGATAATATACTATTGTAGCATTTTACCTGAGAGTATTTCAGGTGTCGTTATTTATATTTTTACCACTCGAAAGGTCTTGCATGGACATGTATTGATAACTTATTCCATTGAAGGAGAAATAAACCATAGCCAATATTCTACTCACAACAAGGGTAAGTCATAAGATAAGAGATGTATAAATGATAAGTAATGAGAATAATAAATCACTCAGAGCACTCCTTTCTATAGCATTAGCATGGTCAGGTAGAATATTAGAGGAATAATTCCTAAGTCATTCTTAATTACAAGTGAAAGCATACATTTGATTAGTACAATTACACCTAGTAATCATGGCTAAGATCATCCTCATATCTACACATAAGGGATATTACTAAGGAAGATTGAGGGCAGAGCTCATTCTACCTTCGTAATCGGACCCTACGTGCACCTATATTCGGGGAGTGGACTACAAAGGACTCAACGGGAGCGTCACATCTGCGATCTACCACATGACCCAGAATATAGGGTGTATCCATAGGTAAACAACGTATAAGTACCACACTTACACAATGTCGACCACCCACCCTGTGTACTTTAGAGTGAGCGCTATATGATCATGTGCATAAAAATAAGGATAAACTAGCTATACTAAGTATATAATCAAAGTAGACATTGAACATCATAACGAATAACATGAATAAGATGAACACTAAGATTGTCATAACAATTGTAACTAGTATATAAAAATAATGGTGAAACAAAAGAGAGAGGGGTACAAAGTTTATACCAAACCATGCTCTTGACAAGATTAGGAATCCAGGCAAAGTCCTGCTTGCCTCCCTCTAGATCTATCCTAACTAGCTATGCTATGGAGGAGGAGCTCTATGGAGATTAGGGTTTTTGTCTTCTCAAATGACTTGATGACTTATGATTCCTATGGGAGGCAGGGGCTGGATTATATGGCCCTAAGGGTCCAACGTGAGCCCTAGGATCAAACCGACTTTAGCAATAGCCTAGATGCATCCTCAAAGGTGATGGGAGATCACCATATGAAGTTGGCTGACAGGTGGGCCTAGGGGGGCTAGGCAGTCCCACCTATTAGGAGGTGGCTCTCTGCTTTAGTGATGTGGCTTCTGCACCCTTCTAGAGTCATCCCACGTAGGTACCGCAGTGGAACTCTATATTTTCCTTTGATGATTAGGTCCTCCTGGACGGTTTTCTGATTAAACTCTATTGGAAACACATATTCACCAAAACTCATAGAATTTTTTAGTTTAAACCCCTAAACCTTTATTGGTGATTATATTTATGCCCTTATACATGCTTAATTAATGGTTTAAATTGGTTGTTAACTACCATCAACACCCCCTCATTTTCATCTAATCATACGCAATACAATCCACAAAGACACAAGACGTAGGGTATTACATCAAGCTAATGGCCCGAACCTGTCTAATCGTTGTCTATCGCATTCTGTGTCACCATCCGGCTCCCTCACGCGCACCTCTACCGATTCATCTACTACCGTGGGCATACCCCTCGGTAGACTACTGGACATATTTCGTCGACAGTTACTCAAACTTACTATCCCATGAACGGTTCTTAGCTACTCCATGAGCTATGTCACTTGAGATCCAGCTCTCACAGCGACCTTACCCTATCTTGAGTAGAGATTAACATTTGATCATCACTTATTCAATTCAAGTTAACAATTGGTCCTTAATAAAACTTTGCAAAATATATAAATTTGAGCCCATGCAAATTTTATATGAGTAATTATTCCTGGTGAAGCTCCTATATGCGCGAGAGTGAGTTCCCGCACACTCAACTTCGTTCGATACTAGCCAACTAAGCATATTAAACATTCAAAGCCCAATGATTAAGTAAGTGGCTATGATTGTTTAAGTGAGTTGGTCTAACTTAGTAGGACAAGATTAAGTAGTTAATCATTTTCATGAAATGCTAGACTCGTAATGAGTAGACAAATATGTATCCAAAATAGGAGTAATAGTAGTGGTGCCTGCCCGTCATGAAGTCCTAATGATCGAGGATGATCATGACTAGCCCTTACACGTTCCTCACAAATGAAGAGAGACCTAGAAGTTTACAATGCATTAGAATAGTTGGAGATGAGCTCATTGGATTGAGAGATAAAGATGACATGAAGGTGGTTCGAGAGTGAAGGCTTGTAGACAAGATCCAAGTGCTAACTAGTGATGTGCTAACAAGTATCTAAGTATGTGATAAGGTGTTTGGGTCCTAGGGTTAGGTGTTAACATGAATTAAAATTCATGAATTATAGTTGGACGGTCCATGGTTCACCCAAACAATCACAAGAGCATTCCCGAAGATGGGGACTATAATATGGGCTCTTGTTGTTCTAGCAGAACGTTCTAGTGTGCTGTCGATTGGTCTGCTGGTGTGACGGAGCATTTCTCAGAATGGTCTGAGCATGCAAGACTTAGTCATTTTTCATGTATGTTCTCATGAACGATCTGAGGATCTAGAGAACGGTTCATGGGTGCACAAATCTGAGTGGGTGCACTTGAGTTCTCTAAAAATAAATATTCATTTTAAGTCGGTCAGTCCAATGTTCTCACGAATAGTCCCAGGAAGATTGATCATGGAGACTAAGTGTTGGCTATGTTTTGTGAAGTGTTTTGCGGATGATCCACATGAATGTCTATAGAACCTATGTTCTTGAGATGTTCCTAGTGTTCTTAGGTGATGTAGCTACTTACCATGCATGTGTAGGGGTCTCTAGAGTTGTTTAGGTGAGGTGCTAGGGTTTGAGCTCTAGACATTAAGTGCATCTAGTGATTTGGAGACCAAATACATCTTGAGAAAAGAGATGAAAATCCATGAATTCATGAATGACAAGTTATCTTTGAGATTGTGTGGCCCTTAGGTCATCTAGATCATACATTGCACCTTTGCACCTTCTTGCTTCAAAGCAAAAGAGATGGATTTGACCTTTTAATGATTTTCTTGCAAGAACTATAGAAAAGCCATTAGAGCATAATCCAAGAGATTCATGAGAAGACTGAGTGAGGGGTGACATTGATATTACACTTGAGATGATGGAGCAACTACAAGGCTTCATCTTGGATCCATGCATAGAGAGATCAAGAGTTGGGTTGAGGGATGATTTCATGAAAATGGGAGAGATCTTCTTGAGCTCACCAAAGATCAAGATGGAGATGAAGATATTAATGCACTTGATGCATGGGAGAGATGTTGACACTCCTTTCTTCTTCTTTCTTTATCTTCCTTCTCTTCTTCTCCTTCGCTTTCTCTCTAGTCCATCTTGTTCATCCTCATAAAGAGAGAGAGGGTGAATGTGGAATGAATGGATGTGTGAGGGAGTGAGTGGACATTGGCTAGATGTGCTAAGAAGTATCTCAATTTCATGCTTAAATGTGGGGCCATGGAATAGGAGACATGGACACCTCATCAAAAACTAAATCTGCTAGACAAGTGATCTAGTAGATGATCCGTCGGATCATCAGAACGTTTCCATAGATCATTGAAATAAGAGAATTTGGTTTAGAGAGAGGGATTTGACATTGGGGCCATTGATCTTGCTCTAGGGGTTGATAAACACCTTAGAGAGATTGGGAGGGTTCCTTGGCAACTATCTCAGAGTATATCCTCAAAGTCAACTATAGGTTGACTAGGGTTGACCCCTAGTTGACTTAGGTTCATTGGGAACATTTGATGAGGTTGATTAGTGAATTTAGAGTCCTTGTCCTAGTAGAGAGTACTAGGAATCTTTTAGAGACAGTGATGTGGTGGTTCTTCAGCTAATAGGGCCTATGCAAGGTTATCAAGGAGGTTCTCCAAAAAATTTTATTTAGAATGACCATTGGGTCCTGACAAGTTCTCCCCCACTTTGATAGAAGCTCGTCCTCGAGTCACTAAGCAGTAGAATTGTCTGACTAGAGCTCTCTCTATTACAGCGACTCCTCTACTCTATTGTGGTGGAGATGGACAAAAAGGCTTTGCTTGTGGGTTGGGTTGATAATGCTTCTCCTTCTTTGTCCTAGCTTCTATTTGTGGTAGCAGGCCTATGTTTGGTTGGGCCAAGTTTGGACTTGAAGTCAGGTCTATAGGTAGGGGAGTTGGTTGATCATGTTAGAGTTGAAAACATCATGGTAGGTGCAGTTCTTTCATCTTCACTTCAGTTTGCTCCCTGTGATTTGCATATATGGCTATAGTCGGCACACGTATCTCAGGGTCCATCATGATATGAAGAATTGGAACCACATGTACTCGTATGTGCTCAAACTATGAAATGACCATTGGGGAGGTAAAAAATTGGTTTGGATGTCGAACGACCAAGGTTCATCAGGGTCGAGAGATAAGGTCATGGAGGGGAATGGATAGATTGACAAGGTCAAAGCTCAATCATCCAATGTTCCATGCGAAATATGGGCTCATATTTTTAAGGAGGCAATTCTTCCCTTAACATGCTCTCATGGATGGTCCACAAAAGCATCGGATGGTCTATAGGAACATAGGGTTCTCTGCGCAAAATTCCTAGCGCACGGTTTGCCAAAACATGAACTATAAAGGACCCAATAGTAGCCTATGTTGGTCCTTTTATTATCCCTACCGGTCTCCTACTCGCCCACACCGATAGCCACCATGCCCACCACATGCTCGAGCGCCTCCAGCCGATTCTCGTCGCTCATGTGCTACCCACATGCGCCTACGTCATATTTGGGAAGTTAATATCCACTTTCTTGCTCCAATTTTTGCTTTTTCGCAATTGTTGCAAACCTAGGTTTAGCCCAACATATGACATGGTAGGTTGTGGTGAAAACTAAGTTGGGGATGTGGTAGAGCATGCTTAGATGTATGTTTGTGCAATTTTTTATGGATTAGAACCATGTATTTTGAGAGATATTGGGCATTGAACTTCATACTGTTATTGTTCATGCTATTCGTGTTGTTTGTCCTTTGGCGGACGATCTGAGAAAGCACAGATATGTTTGCCTAGGGCAATGCACACTCAAAACATTCCGCGCGAGCAAATTACTCATTCGGATGATCACATGGACGGTCCACTAGTCTCACGAACGATCTGCCTAGACACTTCTAGAGCAAAAAACACTTAGACTTGTCGAAGCCATCATCCAATGTTTGTAGTGGCTCTTCTATTTCGTTCTATAGGTCTTATACATGTTGTAGCTTTGTAGTTGTGCTCTTGTTTGGCTTCCAACACTACACAAATCTTAACCAATGTGGGCATTTTGGGTTTTCGAAGGTGGTAAAAGTGTCTGCCTTCATCAAAAGGTTTGTGTTAATGCAGACTTACAAAGACAGGTGCTTTGGCCACCTATGCTAATTCAGCATAGAATGACCACCAGCGTTAATGTATATTAACGGAGACAGGTGCCTTAAATTGCCCACCTCCAATAATCGATTAACAGACCCACCTCCATTACTCGATTAATGGAGGCAGCAGCGCTAAGACGCCCGCCTTCGCTAAATTATTAATGGAGGCAACTAGTCCTTATTTTCCCACCTCCGTTAAAGGGTTAATGAAGGTGCATTAAAAGAGATGGACGGCTTAAGTTTCCTGCCTTCGTTAATTGTTAATGCAGGCGAGAGCTTGGCCATGGGCCCTACCACCAATTAACGGAGGCGGCTACCCATGTACCCGCCTACATTAATAAATGGGTAGTGCCTCATGAAATCATTTGTGTAGTAGTGTCCACTTTCTTTATTACATCGATACTCCATTTTGTCAAATTATAGCTTTGTTTCTAATCAACTTGTGTCTTCAACTTGATGGCCTACTCAGGTAGTGCTTCGCCTTTCGAGTGGGCAACAAAAAAGAAGGCTAAGTTGGACATGTCTTCCAGCCATCGCCCCACTAACGATGATGATCCTAAGGATGGGGTTTACCGTCCTAGGCAATAGAAGGGACACCTTAGGCAGTCCCAGAGGGCCAAGTCTCCTTGTTCTCCACCTGAGGATGAGGAGGAGATTGAGAGCAAAGAGGAGCAGTAGGGGGTGATAGGAGGGGTCATGGTGGTGGGGATGATGACAGTTTAGGTGATGCTTGGTGGTATTTCATAATGTTTATGAAAGAATTAGCAAGCGCACGGAATTAACATTGTTGCACTTCACCCGAAAGTATTCAGGGTATCGTAATTTCCATAGGAAACAGGGTAGTAAAGTCTCTTAGCTATTTCACCCAAGATAACAAGAGGAAGTGTGGCTTGGGTAGTGAGGTTTTCTAAGGATAGAGATCCTAGGCTAATATAGTTGGGTCACTATAAACTTGCTTCGGGCAATGGGGCACACTTGGTCTGCTAAGCGATCTCGGCCTATAGCTCCACGCTAAACATGAATGTGGCAGATTACAAGGTATGAATAGGGCGGTCACCACCTACTGCCTACCCCTCAACCATGGGGAATAAGGCAAATGAAGGTAACCTCTAGCTCAGACACCACATCTATGCCATCGATTACTACTTTAGAGTTGGCCAGGAACTTCCATCTTCATCAAGAGTCCTCTACTAGAGTATTCTTTACTAGAATGAACAATGAACCCGCAAGCGAATAATAAACAAGGCTAGCTTTACCTTAAAAACTCACCACCATAGAAGAACACAAACTCTTTACTCCAAATAGCAAGGTGATCGTCAAGGTACAAGCTTGAGGGAACCGACAGCTCCGGTACTCCTCTTGCTCCTTCTCACTTACTCCCTACACTAGTCCTAGCTAAAAAGCTAAAGTAGGATTTGGGGATCTTCTCTTGTTCCTTCTTATGTTGTGTGTTGAGTGAGGGGAGCTCCCTCCTCCTTTTATAGTAGCCTAATGGTCGGTTGTGAAGGAATATTCTGAGCTTACACCATGGAACTATCATCAGGGGGCAACCATAGGTTGCCACATGGAACGGGGAAGGAGTATAGTGTGCTGGGGGGGGTCGGCTAACCCCTAGGGTCGCCCGCCCCTGGCTAGCACCTCCCCACAACTGCCTTCCTCTTTGCGGTTTAGCGGATGGGTCTAGGCCTGATTCCTCCGGTGCTTGAGCCTAGGTACGTTTAGTGGGTTGCTTTCTTCCATTTCTTTTGTTTATTTTGGGCCCTTTTGGTGTATTTTCACAAATGTACTCCTGTATTATAAATTGCCAAAACTCATGGAACTTGTTAGTCGTAAGCCTAATTCTATGTCTGGTGTTCATTTGAGTGGATTTCATGTGAAGGTTGGGGGCTAAAAAAGGAGTTATGGATCGCCAACAATGGGAATGATGATGAGGAGGGCAATGATGATGATGAGGAGGATGATAGTGGGATGGTGTACCCCATAGATCTAGAGACACCTCCACTAGAGAGGATTTCCTAGGTGTCAACACATTACCACTAGGAGTGGGACCAAGCAGTACTACCAACCATGGAGTTTCCCAACATGACTTTCACACTAGGACGCAATATGACATGCTCTGGGGTCAATTTGATCAGAGGTCGATGCTTGATTAGAAGTGGGTGGATTGGGGTTACTTGGAGATATTTTTAGAGCTTGTAGGGTTGGTGCAGATGTTCTAGGCATAGGGGTTGAGAGAGGCTATGGCATTCAAGCAGGATTGCGACCATTCGATCATCCTGTAGTTCTATGCCACATTGGAGACCAATGTTGACAAGAAGGAGCTTGTATGGATGATAGGGAAGAGGATGCTTACAGTGATGTACTGTGAGCTTGCAGTAGCTACATAGATCAACTATGATGAGATGAGGTAGGGATTGCCTCCCTAGAAGATTGAGGCCTTGCCTGCTGAGGAGACCATGAAGTTCTACCTGAGGGGGAAGCGCACATTGGAGCTAGTGCAGACTTGAGGAGACTCTCAGGCTCATTTATGAGCTTCTAAGGGATACAATTGCGCCTAAGTCCACAAACAAGGATGCGATACAGTGGCCCTACTAAGAGATCATTGTTGCAGTGATATCATGCTAGATGTTGGACATGATTGACTATGTGAGGTGATGAGGACATGACACCTATGGATACGTCCATGAAAGTTAAAGACAAGGTGAGCTTGTTCCTATGTTTGCATAATGATAAAATTAAGAATTTGTTACTACCTAATATAGGTACTTCAAATGTGCTTAGGAACAAATGTGATGATGATAGAGAATTGATATGCCATGAACAAGACTGATATTGGAGTTCAAGCTCAGCAAAGTCTAACATTTAGTTCGTTGGCAGCCTTACAATGTTTCATTGTGAAGGACATAACTCATCCATCCAGAGTGTGATTGAGGTAAATGAGCACTTGATGGAGCTTTCAAACAGATCAGGTGCCACCTCAATATCATGTCGGCAAGGTCTTCATATCATCAGCACATCCTGCCGCTGTTTCTGTCGGGTGCTACGATGTAGTCGTAAGCTTGTTATTCATACTTGAGACCCAAGCCCAAGTTGGAGCATGCCCCAAGAAGATGGAGAACACCTAAGAGATGCCCAAGGACATCCTCCTCCTTGGCCACCACCTTAGGAGGCAAGCAAGGGCGTCCAAGCCACGTTGGCAACCCAATCTGAGTCAAGTTCGAGTCCATCTCGGGCTCCAGGAGCAGCGTGTAGTAAAACGGACGTCCAGGTCATATACAGACTCTGTTTTTGACGATCCACATATGGATGGAAAGATAATTTGATAAGGTAACTAATGGAAGTGGCCCCACATCAAAATTCTATCAGAATTAATAGGAATTGTCGAAATAAGTTCACATACAGAATCTATTAGGGTGCTGCGTTGCTGTCTGTTGGGCCGTTGGGCCTTGTAACGTGTTGGGACACCTTATGGACGTGAAGAGAGGTCCTTGGATGCCCCTTAGGCTATATAATCAGTAGTCACCGCCTATATTAGGGTTTGGGATTTTGCTTTAGATTAATCTATCTTTTAACAGTCGCTGTTATCGGTTTGTGAAACCCCACATTGAGATCTTAAATATATCTGCAAATTGTCACTTTACTTGAATTGCATTTTATCTTGTTCTTGCTTATGTTGTTCGATTCGTAGCAAGGATTAGTCTTCTTGGCAAGGTCAACCAGATTGTGATACTGTTGATAACCAAAGGAGACGTGGTGCTAAGGTTGCAGTGTTTAGGTCTTTGTGATCTGATGCTGGATCGGTACGTCGCTCTTCGACCAAATCGTTATTTATCTTGAACCTGACGGAAGATTGGGAACCCCTTCCCTATCAAGTGGTAATCAGAGCTTTAGGTATTACCATGTGTTGCCTAACCAGAAATATTTTGATTATTAAACTTCCAAAAATGACCAGCACGTATGGTTCAAGACACCAAGTGTTTATTTGTTGTCTGTGTATAGAAGTTGCCTAGATATTTAATAATCGTTTTTTGGCAACTAGAATTCTTGTGTCGTGATATCATTGGGTGGTCTTTCCAAGACTTTTAATATCGTGCGACACTTTCTGATTGAAAAAAACATAGAAAAAGGCAACAGGTGCAAAAAAAAGCCACACCAAATAAAATAAAAAAGGCAAAGAGGTGCTAAAAAAGCCGCACCAAAACAAAGAGAGAGAAAAAAATAAATGAAAAAATATTCAGAAGTGCCTGCATCCTTTTATATCCTTATGTTGAGTTTTATTGTTGCTTACTTGAACTAGGTCCAGGACAAGTTTAGGCCGGCGACATAGACTAGCTTGGGACTACTTTTCAATCTTGCAATTCTAAATTGAATTATTGCTATTCTTTGCTACCATATTTTAAACCTCCCAAGCTCCACATATATATTTCAGTACATAACAAGATCATTGCAATCTCGGTGCCACGCCCTCATAGGTATCACAAACCAGCCACCAGTTGTACCATCCACTGCTTTGCTTTGGTAAGAACACTTGTAAGAGCTTGTTAAGAAATGTGTGAGGGTGTAATTCCACTAACCCATAAATAGTTGATAGGACATTTATTTTGATTACTAACAATGCCAAACAACAAGTTTCTTTTTAAGAGTGAATTGTAGGACATCATGGATCGACTATCTACAAGGATGGATGAAATAATTGCAAAAGTGGGCACTAGAGCATGTACATGACCGTCCTGCTCCGCTGCTACAGCGACGTCATCACCGCCACCTCCCACATGTACTACGGAGTTTGCACAATGAGTGCTTAGTTCTCAAATGGAGAAGGCGGAGCAAAACCAGTTCAACAACTTGTTCCAAACATACTTTGTTGTGAAGGAATGGCGTCGTCGTGTTATGATTGATGGCAAGACTTGCAACAACCTTGCAAGCATAGAGATGGTTGAGAAGCTTGGTCTGACCACAGAGCCACATCCACATCCATATTACATTCAATGGGTAAATTCTTGCGATAAGAAAAAGGTAACTGAAATTGCACGCATTGAGTTTCCCTTGGTTCTTATAAAGACAACGCTGAATTTGATATAGTACCTATGCAATCATGTCAATTGTTATTTGGTAAACCATGAATATCTAAAAACAATGTTGTGCATGATACAATTACTAATAAATATTTGTTCAAATATAATGGTATGAAAATTACACTTATACCTATGACTAGGGATGAAAACGGATCGGATACGGACGGATATCACCGATATTACATTTGTTTTCATATTTCTGTCCGGATTCGGATTCGAATATAGATAGTGTCAACTATGTCGGATAGGATACGATTGGATATCGACATCATAAATATGTGATTTGAGTATTCGGATACGGATACGGTATCGAATGTTGGATATCCGGACTCGGATATGGACAGATCTCAACCCCTTTAAACGGATTCGGTTTCGAATACGGTCGGAAAATATACGTACCGTTTTCATCCCTACCTATGACTAATGCTCAAATTTTAAGGGAAGATCTCCTAAGGGCTGAGAGGAGAAAGAATGAGACTTTTAGAAAAAGAATGGGTTATTTCAAAAGTTACAATACCTTCGTCTAAATATGAATTTTTACAAAATGAAGATATTACTTTGCCTCTTGTTTGAACTAATATTTTGCAGCATGTATCTAAAAAAGAGGACAAGGTGACTGAGAAAGAATAGGTAAAAGTATCAGCTAAGAGCTCTCTTGATGTGATGAATTTTCCCACCAATGATGCTAATAATTCTATACTAGAATCTTCTATTGATTTACCTTTGTCACATGATGAATGTTCTACTGATCTTTGTGATAACAAAGAGTTGTGTGATAGTGGTATGATTATTCATGTGCCACAACCAGTGAATGAGAATGATTCTTTTGTTTTGGAACAAAATACTTGTGCTGAAAAAAAGAAATTGTTTCCCATTAATGCTGAAAAAGACGAGCTAATATTATTGTCTTCTCTAAATACTTTAGGTTCTATTGAGTTTGATACTCTATGTGCTCTTAGTAGTTTGGAAGAGAAACATAAATATGTTGAATTGCCATGGTTGTCTACTTGTACATATCATTTTATTGAAAAATATAATTGTAAAGGAGAGTATATGGTGCATCGTGTTTATATTTGTTCAAATCTGAAATCTCCTTTTGTTGTGCAACAATATGATCAATTAAAGGGCTGCAATAGATATAATCATGTCATGTCAAGATCCCCAAGTTTTGTAATAAAGAAATAGGTTGAATTTCAAGGAGGAGAGCAGTGTTGGTTACTACCGGTAACCTGTCCTCCAACTAAGCTCAAACTGAGGATGGTTTGCTGTCAAGAAGGGGAGGATGATGAGGACATGACACCTATGGATACGTCCAAGAAAGTTAAAGACAAGGTGAGCTCGTTCCTATGTTTGCATAATGATAAAATTAAGAATTTGCTACTACCTAATATAGGTATTTCAAATGTGCTTAGGAATGATGGTGATGATGATGCAGTATGGATATGCCATGAACAAGACCGATCTTGGAGTGCAAGCTCATCAAAGTCTAACATTCGATTCGTCGGTAGCCTGACAGTGTTTCATTCTGAAGGCTATAACTCATCCATCTAGAGTGCGATTAAGGTCAATGAGCACTTGGTGGAGCTTTCAAATAGATCTGATCCCACCTCATTATCACGTTGGCAAGGTCTTCAAATCATCAAGACATCATGCTGTTGTTTCTGTCGGGTACTATGACATCATCACGGGCTTGTTATTCACACTTGGGACCCAAGCCCAAGTTGGAGTATGCCCCAAGAAGATGGAGAACACCTAAGAGATGCCCAAGGATGTCCTCCTCCTTGGCCACACGTTAGGAGGCAAGCAAGGGCGTCCAAGCCACATTGGCGGCCCAATCCGAGTCAAGTTCGAGTCCATCCCGGGATCCAATAGCAGCGTGCAGTAAAATGGACGCTCAGGTCGCATATGGACTCCGTTTTCGACGATCCACATATGGATGTAAAGATAATTTGATAAGGTAACTAATTGAAGTGGTCCCACGTTAAAACTACATCAGAATCAATAGTAATCGTCGAAACAATTTCACATCCAAAATCTATCAGGGCGCAACGTCGCAGTCTGTTGGGCCGTTGGGCCTTGTAACATGTTGGGACACATTATGGACGTCGAGATGGGTTGTTGGATGTCCCTTAGGCTATATAATCAGTAGCCACCACCTATGTTAGGGTTTAGGGTTTTTCTTTAGATTAATCTATCTTTGAACAGTCGCCGTTATCGGTTTGTGAAACCCCACGTTGAGATCTTAATCATACATCCACAAATTGTCACTTTACCTGAGTTGCATTTTATCTTGTTTCTTGCTTGTGTTCATCGATTTGCAGCAGGGATTAGTCTTCTTCATAAGGTCAACTAGATTGTGACATGGTTGATAACTAGAGGAGACGTGGTGCGAAGGTTGCAGGGTTTGGGTCTTTGTGATCTGAAGCCGGATCGGTGTACCCCTCTCCGACCAAATCATTGTTTATCTTGACCCTGATGGAAGATCAGGAACCCCTTCCCTATCATAAGGGACTGTGATGCCTAAGAGGGGGGTGAATTAGGCAACTTAAAAATCTACTTCTAACTATGGCCTCTAATTTTCACCTTAGCAAAACCTATGCAATAATCTATCTAAAAGTGCAACTACGGTTTTGCTAAGTATTGCTATCTCTACCGTAGAAGAGTTACGCATCCTAGGTTCCAATCCTATCAATTAAGCTAGGAAAGTAAAGCACACAACCAAGGTAACAATATAAATGCGGAAGGTAAAAGGGCGATAGAGATGCAAACTCCTGTCGATGACTTCGGTATTTTTTCCGAGGTATCGAGAACCACTTAGGCTTCCTCCTAGTCCTCGTTGGAGCCCCTCACAAGGAATCCCTCATGAGGGCCAAGCTCCCGGTCGAGTAACTCTGTGGATAGCCTCGGGCCTTCCCTACATGCAAGTGGGTCTCGGTATTTCTTCCGGAAAGCCTATCCCCGACCGCTTCCCTCCGTGATTGGTGGCGGCCACACCACAAACGTGATTGGTGTGGTCTTGCAAGACTACAACCCCTCCAATGTACAATAATGGTGTGCGCAAGAACCGAGTGGTAAGAGGTGTGCAAACCTCACTAAACACTAGGCCTAAACCTAGAGCAAGTTCATATGAGCGTGGTCTAACTAACCTAATCACTTCACAAAGCACCTACGCTAATCACCTTGTGATCTATTAAGCCCTATGCAAATGGAAAACTCAAATATGGTGTATCAACACTCTAGCATTTTTTCATAGCTTCTCCACACTTCATTTGACCAGCCAAGGGGATATTTATAAGCCCCCAACCAAATAGAGCCGTTGGTTCCTTGAATGGGCATTTCTACGTCCAACCGGACCATCACTGTTCATCCGGTCCGAAGGTACAGTTCATAGGGTCTGATTCTCTTCCCAACGGTCACTTGAGTTGACTGTTACATGCGCGTGAGTGGCTATCATATGGGTCATCCAACGGGACCATCGCTCGATGGTCCTGTTCACCCAACCGGACTCGGTCCTATTGAATTAACACTCTCTAGATGCAATCGGACTGACAGTATTCACTCGGTCCGAACTGACACTATTCATAGGGTTCGGTGCTCGTATTTTGGGCATAACTTTTAGCTCCAAACTCTGATTTTGATGATCTTGAACTTCTTGGAAAGCTAATGAAAAGATCGATAGCCTTGAACTGGTCGAAATCAAGTTGGAGCAAATCTTAGCAACCAGACTGGGAAAGCATGGTCCCATTGATCACTATTCATAGAGTCCGGTTCATTTCCAACCCTTCCTTTCCTTCGTTTCTTCACGACTTTTGCATCCATCTTGGTTCCTACCTTCGTGCTTGGACTTTGCTTGATTTCTTGGGTCTTCCATTGTGCTTCTAAGGTCTTTTCTTGAGGTGTTGATCTTCGGATCACCTCGTTGCCTTCGTACAAGTCATGTTTGCACCCTATTGGACTACAAAACAAACACTCACAAATTCATTAGTCTAATTTGGTCGTGTTGATCATCAAACACCAAAATCCAAACTAAATGGGCTAATGGTCCATTTTCCTTACAATCTCCCCCCTTTTTGGTGATTGATGACAACACGACCAAGGCAAGCAAATAATAATAAATGCGGAATTCTAAAAACTATCTACTTGCTAGGATGCAAAGGCAAGTTTACATGATGTTAAAAGATAACACTTGTATGGATCTTTGTAAACTTATCTTGCCCTTGCAATTTGTCCCCAAGTGGCATTATGGACTTAATCCTCCCCCTAACTTCTTAATCCACTATCCTCCCTTTCTTGGACCATTACCACTTGTATTTTGTTATGATTGGGCTTGCTTTTAGTCCTACAATTTCTCCCCTTTGGAATCAAACATCAAAAAGGAAGATACTAGTAGCACAAGGGAGGGTGAAATTTTATGATCCTTTATATGTGGAGTGGAATAGATCACGTACAAAACTTGACTCTCACATTACATAGACTAAGCTCCCACTAAATATATGCATACATATGGTGGAGGGTGAAGTATACGCATATGCACAAGGGAGTTTAATCTATATAATGTATGGAGAAAGCATATAAATACCAAAGTGAAATCAATATAATGATATTGGTTTAGAAGTACCACATGTAGAGACCACATGGTTCATCACCACTGGTAATATTATTACTTGTAAATGGTGGTGGATTTTAGAGCATGATGGTTATCTCTGGGGACAACATTTTCCTTGCAATGAGACTACTACACACATGCTAAGCTTGAAATGATGTTAGTCTAAAAGCATCCAACTTGTAGAATAACCTCCCCCTAAATTTGTGCACACAAGCATGGAACACTTATAGGAGACATGCACATTGACTTTTTGAGGTCAAAAATATCACTTGCAAGATGACATCACATGAATGTGAAAAATCATTTTTAAAGATGATATTCAGAGAAAATTATTTGCAATTTGGACTTTGCCACATATTAGATACAAACTTGTAAAAAATAAAATAAACTACTTGTAAGACGAGCTATGTGACGTGCTCCTAAATATTTTAAGCCATGTAGGTTTGCTCCAAGGGTAAGAGTGATTCCGAGCAAGCCTACCATATGGAATACCTAGTGTATGCATGACAAAAGATTTAAACATGCAAATGCAAACCTAGGCATGAAAAGGAACTAGATGCTAATTGAAATTGCAAGAATTTAAATCTACTTACCTAACATGGGAAGGGGAATTTAGGTCCAAAGTATTCACTAACCCACTTGGCAATGACTATGTCCACCATGATGCAGCCCATGAAATGCACCCAAACTTTGCCATGTCTCCAAATTCCCCAAAGTCCATTGGTCTTCTCACTTTCCCTTCGGGATCCAAACCTTTTTTGTGCTCTTCATGTTGAAAATAATATCCTTTGGCACAAAAATAAGTTTGGCCCCATTGTTGTCTTCCTTGTTCACCTTGATGGCCACCACCTTGACATTTTTCTTCTTCTTCAAGAGATAAGGTGTGGAGGCCTTCTTGTCCACCTTGTTGGTGTAGGTGTTGGAGAGATTGCTTGTTTACTTTTTGTTTTTCTCATTCTTCTTTGCTCCTTCCCTATTCTTCACCTTGCACTCATAGGACTTGTGTCCTTCTTATAGCACACATAGCAAACCATGGTTTGTCCTTCTTCAAGTTTCTTCACTCCCTTAGCGGTGTTATCTTGATGAAGTTGGGCTTGCTCTGTCATGCCTTTCACTTTAATCAAGTCCTTGGTGAGGAGAGTGTCAACAAAAGATGCTTGGCAGTCCACCGAGGGGTATGCCCATGATGGTAGATTGATTGGTAGAGGTGTGTGTGATCAAGAACCAGATGGTAACAGAGACACAAGACACAAGATTTATACAGGTTTAGGCTGTCAATTCGATGTAAAACCCTACGTCCTGTGCTCTGTTAGTTTATATTGCTAGAATACGAGATGATATCTGGGATAGGGGACCCCTGCCCCTCCTTATATACTGTGAAGGGGTAGGGTTACAAGAAAAATATCCTATTTCATATTACAATATCTTCTTGTAGCCTTGCAGTGCACGTCGACCAGTGCCGTGCGCCGCACGCCTTTATCTTGTGGGCTAGGCTACCTCTGATGGTGCGGTCCATGTCTTGTCCTATAGATACAGGGGGTCATGCCCCTACAGCTAGTCCCCGAGCGCCTTGTATCCACTTGGTGATGCCGTCCTGATCAAGTCCGAGTAGTTTATCATGAAGTTGAGGGATGAAGATTCAAGCCGACCAGTTGAGTGGTAATCTGATTGGTGAAGATCAAAGCCGACTAGTTTGACTAGTAATCTGAGCGGTGAAGATTGAAGCAAACTGGTCGGCAGGCCTTAGACTTGCGCAAGTAAGGCTTGCCAAAAGGATATAAGGGGCTCAAGATTAAATTTGGAAATTCTTCACCTTAGGCGAAGTGTAGCCACTTAGACTCCTTAGTCAATAAGGAGGGTAAATCAGAAAAAAGCACTACATTCACCGTTAGGTGAAGTGTAACCACTTAGTCCCTGAGCCTGCTAGAAGATGAAGAAACAAATCTTGTAGTAGGGTCAAAGAAAATAAATCTAAAAGCTTGCCAACATTATCTGTCATGTACTTATCAAGACCCCAGACATGCTGCCCAAGATAGCACCTTGATCAAACAGCATGGAGCAACTTGAAAGCACAGCAATGAGACATAGCAAAATCCACATGCCAAGGGAGTCCCCAGCTTAGCTAGCGACTCTTGCATGAAGAATCCAAGCACTAAGGAGTCCTCAGCATAGCTAGTGAGCCCCTAGTGTAGCTGATGATAAAGCAATGAACAATCTAACTAGCTGGTTGGCGAAGAAGCAAGCACCGAGCAGCCCAACCAACTAGTCAGCGATGAAGTGAGTGCCGAACAGTTTGACTAACTGGTCGGCGACGAAGTCCATGAACCTAGCGGTTCGACTAGTTGATCGGTGGAGAAGTCCGACTGCCAGGTGGTGCGACCACCTGGACGATGATCCTTTTGTCCTTCCCGAGTGATCTAGTCCCCTGGCATAAAAAAATAAGCCTATTGGCTGAACCAACCCCTATAATACAAATATGTAGAATGGGTAGTTCATGATGTAAAATATATAAAACCTAGAGGAAAATCAGCAGTGATGAAATAGCGTATGCAGCTCGGCGATTAGTTGTAGATAAACATTATGTTTGTTTTTGGATGAAGTGTTTATATTTAATATAAACCATCCAAATAGTTAGTTTGTAGCTGAGTCTCCAACCCTGGTTAGCCCGTTAACCATAACATAGAGCGCGAAGCATGTGTGCGTGTAGGAAGAACAAAGCGTTGCCAAGGAGCCACTGCCGACCACTCATAACACAGAGGGCTGATGCTCGTGCACGTGTAGGGAGAAGCCGGAGATAGGGCCGTCTCTGGGGACATTCGAGCGTCAACATGACTGTTTGGGATTTATGGAGTCGAAAGCATGTGTCATCTTTACGATGGTATATGTGGAGAAAAAGTCTTTTGGAGAATAATTATGGAGAAAAAAGCTCAGAGAAACATTACAGTGATATATGAAGGCTGGAGAATATTTAGAAAAATATTAAAGCATAACTTAGCTTGATTGATGCTCAGTGGAGTAGAGGAGCCGATGAGTCTTGATGTCTGAGTAGATGGATGTGATTCAGACGGTTCGCTTGATAGCTTGGACAGCTTGCTTGACAGCTCAGACGGTTCGCTTGACAGCTTGGATGACTCGCTTGACAGCTTGGACGGTTTGCTTGATAGCTCGGATGAGTACGCGGAGTCATAGACGAACGGGCGTAATCGGAGCCTGATGGAGTCAATCTGCGTGGGGAGGCAAAGCCCTTGGGCATGTCCGACCGAGGCGAGGGCGCAGTCTGAGATCATCCTTGCATGTCTAACATACATGAGGTTGCTTACATGGTGGTGTAGATCCAGATGCCTATGTGCTTGTATATCTCTTCAACTACTCCAAATAGCTTTTACGGCCGATCAGCAACTTTAGTGGAAACATTGCTCCATATCGCGTTATCGCTGATCGTCTTTCCTAATTACTGGTTGCCGTGATCCGTGGAAACAATCTTACATATCCGATCAGAAATCATGAGCAACAACAAGATGTGATTAGGTTTCTCCCAATAGAAATCATGCAAACATATGGATATATCTAGGAGTATTCATATAACAATATTTAATTATAAAGCAACTCGGCTTAGCTCTCTGGATGATCGTGGTCATGTGTAGATTGGTGAAAGCCATTTGCTTGCTTGCATCATCTTCATGTCATGGTGATGTAGACCACTCATAATTTGTATGACACTAGAGAACATCTCATGATGATTACTCAGAAACACCTCCGCACACGTAGCTTTGTCGACGTTGGAAAGAACTAGCAGTGCCTTCATAGGTTCATGCCCATGTCATATTCAGGTTTGGTCATCACGATGGTCTAGAATCATCATGAGACCGAGTAGATTGGATCTAGGTTGGCTGTTGCGCTTGACATGCGCGTCATCGAGCTAGGCTATTCTAGTATGCGCGCAAAGCATGGGGCCACCTATCGCCAACGGGCTCCGCACACTAGAACGCACTCCTACAAGATGTGTTTTAGCATCAAGTCTCGCCGTAGGTCATCATGGTCATCGTGTGTTGCCACAGGATGCTGCCATGATCAACCGAGTTGCCTTGGTTGCGAAGTTGATCTTGAGGTCCATCGAGCTATCAATTGTAGAATTCCATCTAGCTCGCCATGGGATCAAGCGCACACCCCTACCTGGCATGCCAGCTATTGACAAAAGATGCTCGGCGGTCCACCGAGGGGCATGCCCATGATGGTAGATTGATTGGTAGAGGTGCGCGTGATCAGAAACTGGATGGTAATAGATACACAAGACACAAGATTTATACAGGTTCAGGCCGTCAATATGACATAAAACCCTATGTCCTGTGCTCTGTTGATTTGTATTGCTAGAATATGAGATGAGATATGGGATAGGGGACCTCTGCCTCTCTTTATATACTCTAGAGAGGTAGGGTTACATGGAAAATATCTTATTTGGTATTACAGTATCTTCTTATAGCCTTGCGGTGCACGCCGACCGGTGCCGTGCACCACACGCTTTGATCTTGTGGGCTAGGCCACCTCTGATGGTGCAGCCCATGTCTTGTCATATGGATAACGAGGGTCATGCCACCACAGCAAACCACTTCTTGCTTGAGTTGTTCATTCTCCATTGTGACTTCTTGTGTGCACATTTCTACAATGACTTTCTCCAAATGAACTTGATTGCAAATGGGTGAGTCTAAATATAAATCATTGCAAGAAGTAGAGGCCTCCTTTTTAGGCATTTCAAAGATTGATCTTTTCTTTTTAGGTGCCTTGATGGGGGTTATACCAACGGCTTCAAGATTAGTAACTTTATTAGTTAGCTCATCACAATATTTTCACATGGTTTTCATTTTAGCAAGCCAACTTTTATAAGCATTTTGTGATCTAGCTAACTTTTCTTTTAATTTTTTATTTTTCTTTACAAGTTGCTCATCATCAATTGTGCTTTTCATTTGTGTCTGCACTAGCCTCAAGTTGCTCAATTTTAGTAGATAGCTCCACATTAATATTAGCAAAAGTTTCATTTTGTTCAAGCAAAGTAGCATAAGCTTGTTGTGAGCTATCTAATTTTTCTTTTAGCACTTTTAGCTTCTTTTGTTGGCTAGTACAACTTTTTGCATAATTAAGATTTTCTTGCACAAGTTTCTCATAAGAAGGTAGCTCATCATCTCTATCACTATCACTTGAGCTAGAACTTCCGTTACCTCATGCCATAAGGCACACATGTGAAGTGCTTACGACCGCTCCTCTTGTGTCGGGCTTCATCTTCACTTGATGAATCATCCCAAGTCTTGATTGTGGTGAGGGCTTGGTGCTTCTATTTTCTTGCCTTCTTCTTTGCCTTGGGTGTGGGCTTGTTTAGACAAACTTCAACAAAGTGCCCTAACTTGCCGCATCCATAGCATCCTTTCTTTCTTTGCTCTCTTCTTTGATTGGTGAAGATGCAATATTGAATTTGGATAGTCACACCCTTGACATTGAGCCTTTGGATCATCTTCTCCACCTTATTTATAAGCTTGACTGATTCTTCATCAATGTTGGAGGTGGAGGAGGAGGATTGATCATCACTTGATTCTTCATGATCACTTGGTTCATCATCATCCTCCCCATTTTCTTCATCTTCACTTGAGGGGCTTGAGCTTGAGCTTGTGTCAACTTGCTTGCCCTTCATCATATTTTGCTCACCACATGTGAGAGCACTACCTTTGCTTGATGAAGAGGCTTCTTCTTGACTCATCTTGCGTGACATTTCAAATGACACCAATTTGCCAATTACTATGGCAGGGGCATATTGCTCAAGTCCTCCATATTGTGAAGGATGGTGATGATGCTTGCATACTTCTTATGTGGTAGCATGGAGATGATCTTCCTCACAATGTCCGCATCACCTAGATTTGTTATTCCTATTGAATTGAGCTCATTGATAATTAGATTCAAACGAGAATACATATCACGAATAAGCTCGTCATCATTCATTTTAAAGGAATCATATCTTTGTTTAGCTAGGATATATTTTTGCTCATGGATATTACTTGTGCCATCATGGACCTCTTGCAATTTTAACCAAATTTCATGTGCCATATTTAAAGTGAACACTTGGTTAAAAACATCCATGCTAAAAGATTCAAATAAGCATTTTTTAGCTCTAGCGTTGAAATGCATTTCCTTTTCATCACTCTTAGTTGGTTTTTTGGGATTCTTGATGGGTTTCATCCCGTCATGAGTTACTCTCCAAACACCCAAATCTACGGCCTCAAGGTGATAGGCCATTCTAGCTCTATAGTAGGGGAAATTAGTGCCATCAAAGTGCGGAGGCCTAGAGGTATCCATCCCAACCACTCAAAATAGCGTTAGCCCAACGGCGGTGAAGCCAAAGGTCCAAATTGAGCCACCTGGTTTTGATACCACTTGCAAGGGACCTTGACTCCTAAGAGGGGGTGAATTAGGCAACTTAAAAATCTACTTCTAACTATGGCCTCTAATTTTCACCTTAGCAAAACTTATGCAATAATCTATCTAAAAGTGCAACTACGGTTTTGCTAAGTGTTGCTATCTCTACGGCAAAAGAGTTATGCAACCTAGGTTTCAATCCTATCAACTAGCCTATCAAATAAGCTAGGAAAGTAAAGCACACAACCAAGGTAACAATATAAATGCGGAAGGTAAAAGGGCGATAGAGATGCAAACTCTCGTCGATGACTCCAGTATTTTTCCGAGGTATCGAGAAGCGCTCAAGCTTCCCCCTAGTCCTCGTTGGAGCCCCTTGCAAGGAATCCCTCACAAGGGCCAAGCTCTCGGTCGAGTAACTCCGTGCATATCCCTGGGCCTTCCCCACATGCAAGTGGGTCTCTGGTGTGCCTTCCGACAAGCCTCTCCTGAACCGCTCCCCACCGCCTTCACTATCAAGCTTTTGGCCAAAATGCCGTGGACCTTGTTCCCTTCGGTACACGGTGGCGGCCACACCACAAACACGGTTAGTGTGTACTCACAAGACTACAAGCCCCTCCGATGTACAACAATATTGTGCACAAGCACCGAGTGGTAAGAGGTGTGCAAACCTCACTAAACACTAGGCCTAAACCTAGAGCAAGCACATATGAGCGTGGTCTAACTAACCTAAGCACTTCGCAAAGCACCTACGCTAATCACCTTGTGATCTATTAAGACTAATGCAAATGAAAAACTAAAATATGGTGTATCAACACTCTAGCATCTTCCCATAGCTTCTCCACACTTCATTTGGCCAACCAAGAGAGTATTTATAAGCCCCCAACCAAATAGAGTCGTTGGATTGTTGAATGGGCATTTTTGTGTCCAACCAGACCATCACTGTTCATCCGGTCTGGAGGTATTATTCATAGGGTCCGGTTCCCTTCCCAACGGTCACTTGAGCCGACCGTTACATGCGCGTGAGTGGCTGCCATGTCGGCCATCCAACCGGACCGTCGTTCAATGGTACTGTTCACCCAACCGGACTTGGTCATATTGAATTAGCACTCTTTGGAACCTCTCTAGATGCAATCAGACCGGACCATTGATGGTCATGTTCCCCCAACCAGACTCGATCCTATTAAATCAGTGCTCTCTGGATGCAACCGGACTAACACTATTCATAGGGTTTGGATGGCACTATTCATAGGGTCTGATGCTCGTATTTTGGGCATAACTTTTAGCTCCAAACTCTGATTTTGATAATCTTGGACTTTTTGGAAAGCTAATAAAAAAGCTCTATAGCCTTGAACTAGTGGAAATCAAGTTGGAGCAAATCTTAGCAACCGGACTGGGAAAGCATGGTCCTGTTGATCACTATTCATAGGGTCCGGTTCATTTCCAACCCTTCCTCTCCTTCATTTCTTCATGACTTTTGCATCCATCTTGGTTCCTATCTTTGTGCTTGGAGTTTGCATGATTTCTTGGGTCTTCCATTATGCTTCTAAGGTCTTTGCTTGAGGTGTTGATCTTCAGATCACCTCATTGCCTTCGTCCAAGTCACGTTTGCACCCTATTGGACTACAAAACAAACACTCCAAATTCATTAGTACAATTTAGTTGTGTTGATCATTAAACACAAAAATCCAAACTAAATGGGTCAATGGTCCATTTTTCCTTATAGACTACATGATCTTTAGGATGTTGAACCGCAAGATAGGGACTGTACCTCCTTGATATTCCAACCTACATCATGGCCTTGATCTTGGGCAAGGGGACTTTAGGTGTGGGTTGGAGACTAGACACAAGATCTACCATCAGTTGCACAAGAACAACAAGCCCTACCTGACTCTAGAGGCTTCACCTCCAGATAGTCCACCTTCGAGGAGAGAGACGAGCAATAGTCACAGCAGTAGGGGTGTGTGCCCATGGGTGAGCCATCACACTTCGGATTAGGTACTAGCAGCTGGGAACACGTAGCCAGGCTATGTAGCAACACTTGGGTTCCACCGTATGGCTACTTTGCTCCCTACTTTGTGGGCATCTAGAAGGAGATCTATCATACCTTCTAGACATTCTACAATGAGCTAGACACTAGGTTTGAGCGGCCGGAGCAGCACTTACAACAGTGCTTCTTCAGTCCCCTAGGAGAGAAAGTGTAGAGCCTCACTAAGCCAATGGGCCGATTGGCCACACATGAGGGGGTTTAGTAGGGCAACATTCAGCAGCAGCTCCAGGCCATCTTCACTGCTCACACTTAGGCCTTCAAGGAGTTCTGCAATCATACAACACCTTCATAGGCCACTTCGATGACATCTTCCTGAGGCCAACAACTCCACCACAGGGACAGTTTACAGGGCCACTCCTGCTATAGGTTCATCCATCATACTACACTAGGCTCTAGCCTAGCAGCCGTTCCTCCAATAGGTTCCAATCTCCTACCCCACAAGTGTGCCTTGACAAATGCCTCCATCGGTGATCTTCCCAACACCTCACTTCTTCTCGGGTGTTGGGGTTGTAACCCCGGGGTGTCTCAAGGCACCAATTAGTTAGCAGGCCATGTGGCCCGCAACACAAAGGATAACAAAGGCCCAAATGACTAAGGCCTAGTGAAAGCCAAGTGGAGCAGGCCAGGCACCAAGGTCAGTGCCATTCCTGACCCCTTCCTCCCGCCTTAGTGCTCGCAAAACGTGTGACCTCTCCCCATCATGACCCCCAAGGGATGGGGGGAGGTCGAGCGTGGCTAGGCGTGCATGCTTTGACAAGAGCAAGCATGCCACACTGACCCGCAAGGACCAAGGGGACAGCAGTCACCTCGCCCCAATCAGACACCATCCATACGCCATGTCGCACTAATGAGACAACACCGCACAATGGTGGTAATGGGTATGATACCCACCATCCAAAAATGGACTGAGTAGACGCTTGAACGATCCCACCCACTATGGGACAGGATCAGTGACAAGGGACCCGATGGAAAGGCCATCTAGACTGGCAGAGTGCCCTGACCCCGACGATCGGGGTTGTGGCTCTCAATTCTATAAAGCCACCAAGCGAATGATGATCCAGGGCGGTTACCTACTTCGAGTACAACATCCTTGGGGACCAGGAGATGATGACGAAGGCCACAATGGACACTGTGTTGCACAAGATAGCTGACAAACCGCCATTGAGGCTACAGTGCCACCACGGCCGGCACAGTAGCACCACGTCACATCCTGCCGCAACGAGGCCAGAAGACGATAACGATAGCCATGACCGAATGTGCATAGGAGATGATGTAGCTTGCAAGCCAAGTTAGTTAGGCCCTCCCTCGGCCTCTCAACCCTTCGGTCGGGAGAACCTCCTCTTTGTATATGCTCTGGCCCTGGACTCTATATAAGGATAGCTAGGGCACCCATCTCGGGGATGAGATTCACATCCTCTACCATTCCATTCATTCACCGGTGTAGTAGGGCTCCTAGAGCTTCTCTTTGGGTAGCCCTTTGCCTAGCATAGGTCCTTCCATCTCTTCCACCTTTCTTGCACCCCCCATTGTAAGAACTTTAGAGCATTCAAGTGAGGAACACGCACTCGATCATCTCTTAGACTGGACGTAGGGCTCCGGCCTAAACCAGTATAAATCCTTATGTCTATTGGATGCTACCATCGTCTTACTAGAGCAGCGTGACAATCGTATAAATTTACTAGTTCGGTTTACAAAACACCGACATCGGGTGTGTCCTTGACTCCACAGCAGCAGCCTTAGGACCCTTAGCAGTCTCTGCCCAGTGAGTACTCTTGTCCTCCTTGAAGGGGACTGTGACACCTAAGAGGGGGGTGAATTAGGCAACTTAAAATTCAACTTCTAAACTATGGCCTCTTTTTCTAACTCCAGCAAAACCTATGCAATAGATAAACTATCTAAATGTGCAACTATGATTTTGCTAGTGTATTGCTATCTCTACCGCAAAAGGAGTAATACAAATAATGTAAATGCAAAAGCTAAAGAGCAAGGTACAGATATGCAAACTCCCATCGATGACTCTGGTATTTTTATCGAGGTATCGAGAAGTGTGCATGCTTCCCCCTAGTCCTCGTTGGAGCCCCTCGTAGGGAATTCCTCGCAAGGGCCAAGCTCCCGATTGGGTAACTCTGTGGATAGCCTTGGGCCTTCCCCACACGCAAGTGGGTATCCAACGTGCCTTCTGGCAAGCCTCTCTCGAATGCTCCCTACCGTCTTCACTATCAAGCTTTTGGCCGAAACGCCACGGGCCTTGTTCCCTCCGGTACACGATGGGGGCCACACCACAAACGCAGTTGGTGTGATCTCGCAAGACTACAAGCCCCACTAATGTACAACAATGGTACATACAAGCACCGAGTGGTAAGAGGTATGCAAACCTCACTAAACACTAGGCATAAACCGAGAGCAAGCGCATAAGTGGTGGTCTAATCAACCTAAGCACTTCGCAAAGCACCTACGCTAATCACCTAATAAAACACTAAGCACTATGCAAGTGGAGATCACTAAAATGGTGTATCAACGCCCTTGATATGTTTCCTCAGCTCCACTCATTTCAAATGGCCGGTTGGGGTATATTTATAAGCCCCACTGAGAAAGTAGCCATTGGGGATAAAATCCCACTTTTCTGCTACTGACCGGACGCTGATCACGTCCTGACCGAACGTGTCCGGTCGTCCTGACCGTTAGAGCTGTGATCGACTGATTGGATGCTGCCAGTGTCTGGTCACCTACCATCGAATGCGTCCAGTCGCATTTTCGCCGCTCTGGAACCTCTCTGTACTCGATCGGACGCTGTTGTCCTACGTCCGGTCGGTATGCCGCCAGCGTTCGATCACTTGCTGAGTGTGTTGTCGGACTGATGAATAGTGCCATCGATGCATCCAATAGATTCACTTGTTCAGCATCCAGTCACTGCTGCTGATGCCTGCTATTGCCGAGCCACTGATCGGAGCGTTCGGTCACTTTCTTCCAGTGTCCGGTCCAGCGTTCGGTCACCTCTATGAGCTCATTTCTTCACGATCTTGCGTACGGCTTGGTTCGTATCTTCATGCTTTGACTTTGCTTGATATCTTGAGTCTTCTCTTGTGCTCCTAAGGTCTTGCTTGAGGTGTTGATCATCAAATCATCACATCACCTTTGTCCAAGTCACATCTTGCATCCTATTAAACTACAAAACAATCACTTGCAAATTCATTAGTCCAATTTGGTTGTGTTGGTCATCAAACACCAAAATCCAAAGTAAATGGGTCTAGGGTCCATTTTCCTTATAATCTCTCCCTTTTTGGTGATTGATGACAACACGACCAAAGCAAGCAAATAATAAAAATTTGGAATTTAAAAACTATCTACTTTCTAGTTTGCAATGCAAGGGGCAAGATTATATGATGCTAAAAGATACTCCTTGTAAGACTATATAAAAACTTATCTTGCCCTTACAAATGTCCTCATGTGGTATTATGGATTTAAGCCTTGCTTCCTACAAATTCTCCCCATTACATAGGCTAATCCATAATCCACAATCATCCCTTTCTTGGACCATTACCCCTTGTAGACACCATTTGTAGACCATTACCACTTGTAAATGATCTAGCTTTTGGTCCTACTTATTAATGCTTGCTTTTGGTCCTCTAAATTCTCCCCCTTTGGAATCAAACACCAAAAAGGAAGACATTAGTAGCACAAGGGAGGGTCAAACTTTGTGATCCTTTGTGTATAGAGTGAATTAGATTACAAAATTTGACTCTCACATTATATAGACTAAGCTCCCCCTAAATATATGCATACATATGATAAAAGGCAAAGCATATGCATAATTGGCAAATTTTTTCTCAAGGGAATTTAATCTATATAATGCATGGAGAAAGCATATAAATATCAAAATAAAATCAACATGATGATATCGGCTTAGAAATACCACATGTGGAAACCAATTTGATTTCTACCACTTGTAATAGGTGGTAGATATTTGAAGTATGATGCTTAACTCCAGGGACTCCATTTTCCTTGCAATGAGACTACTACACATGATAAGCTTTAAAAGGTGTTAGTCTAAAAGCATCCAACTTGTAGAGTAACCTCCCCCTAAATTTGTGCACACGAGTATAACATACTTGTAGAAAACATGCACATTGATTTTAGAATCACAAATGCCACATGAAAGATGACATCACATAAACATGAGAGTCATTTTTGAAGGAGATATTCGGGAGAGATAATCTATATTTTGGACTTTGCTACATATTAGATGAACAATTGAAACACAAGCTATGTGCCGTGCTTCTAAATATTTTTTAAACCATGTAGGATTGCTCCAAGGAATAAGAAAGAAGCCGAGCAAGCCTACCATATGATATACCTAGTGTATGTATGACAAAAGATATACGCATGCAAATGCAAACCTAGGCACGAAGAGTAACTAGATGTTAAAAGATACCAATTGTAGGAAAATTTAAATCTAATACGATTTGAAGGAAATTGAATCTAGTTACCTAACATGGGAAGGGGAATTTGGGTCCATAGTATTCACTAATCCACTTGGCAATGATTTTGACCATCATGATGCACCCCATGAAATGCACCCATACTTTGACAAGTCTCCAAATTTCCCGAAGTCCATAGGATTTCTCACTTCCCTTTCGGGATCCAAACCTTTTTGGTGCTCTTCATGTTGGACATGATTTCCTTTGGCACCTAAAAACATTTGACCCCATTGTTGGCTTGCTTGTTTACCTTGATGGCCACCACCTTGTCATTTTTCTTCTTCTTTAGCAAGTATGGTGTAGAGGCCTTCTTGTCCACCTTGTTGGTGTAGGTGTTGGAGAGCTTGCTTGTTTGCTTCTTCTCTTTCTTCTTTGCTCCTCCCCCATTCTTCACCTTGCACTCATAGGACTTGTGACCTTCCTTATGGCACACATAGCAAACCATGGTTTGTCCTTCATCAAGCTTCTTCACTCCCTTGACGGTGTTATCTTGATGAAGTTGGGCTTGCTTCGCCTTGCCTTTCACTTGAGTCAAGTCCTTGGTGAGGCGAGCTACTTCTTGCTTGAGTTGCTCATTCTCCTTTGCAACCTCTTGTGTGCATGTATCTACAACAACTTTCTCAACACAAACTTGGTTGCACAAAGGTGAGTCTAAACATAAATCATTACAAGAAGTAGAGGCATCCTTTTTATACATGTTAGAACTTTTCCTTTTAGATGCCTTAGTGGGAGTTGTACTAATGGCTTCAAGATTAGCAACTTTATTAGTTAGCTCATCACAATGTTTGCATATGGTTTCCATTTTAGCAAGCAAACTTTTATAAGCATCTTGTGAGCTAGCTAACTTTTCTTTTAAGTTTTCATTTTTCTTTACAAGTTGCTCATCATTGATTGTGCATAGCCTCAAGTTGCTCAATTTTAGTAGATAGTTGAACATTAAGATTAGCAAAATTCTCATATTGTTCAAGCAAAGTTTTGTATGCTTCTTGTGAACTATCTAGCTTTTATTTTATTTTCTCAAGCTTCTTTTGTTGACTAGTGCAAACTTTAGCATAATTAAGGTTTTGTTGCACAATTTCTTCATAAGAAGGCATTTCATCATCACTATCACTCTCACTAGAGGATGAGCTTTTGTTATCTCGTGCCATAAGGCACACACGAGAAGAGCTTGATGATGAGTGCTTGCGGCCTCGCCTCTTGTGATGGTGTTCTTCTTCACTTGAAGAATCATCCTATGACCTTATTAATGTGAGGGCTTGATTCTTGTATGCCTTCTTCTTTGTCTTGGGTGTGGGCTTATTTGGACAAACTTCCACAAAGTGCCCCAACTCGCCGCATCCATAGCATCCTCTCTTTCTTTGTTCATTTCTTTGATTGGTGAAAATGAGATCTTGGATCTGGATGGGCACACCCTTGACATTTAGCCTTTGGATCATCTTCTCCACCTTGTTGATTAGTTTGATTGATTCTTCATCAAGGTCGGAGGTGGAGGAGGAAGATTCATTATCTTCACTTGAATGTTCATCATCATCATCATCATCATCATCCTTATCTTCTTCATCTTCACTTGAGGAACTTGAGCTTGAGCTTGTCTCAACTTGCTTACTCTTCATCTTCTTTTTCTCGCTACATGCGAGAGCTTTGCCTTTGCTTGATGAAGAGGCTTCTTCTTGACCCATATTGTGTGACATTTCAAATGCCACTATCTTGCCAATGACTATAGCTGGGGTCATGGTGCTCAAGTCCTCCATGTTGTGAAGGATGGTGATGATGCTTACATATTTCTTTTGTGGTAGCACGGAGATGATCTTCCTCATGATGTCCGCATCATCTAGCTTTGTTAGTCCTATTGAATGGAGCTCATTGATAATTAGATTCAAACGAGAATACATATCACGAACAAGCTCAACATCATTCATTGTAAGGGAATCATAATTTTGTTTAGCTAGACAATGCGTTTGCTCACGGAAATTAGATGTGCTGTCATGGAGCTTTTGGAGTTTTAACCATATTTCATGTGCCGTATTTAAAGTGAAGACTTGGTTAAATACATCCATGCTAAAAGATTCAAATAAGCAATTCTTAACCCTAGCATTGAAATGTATTTCCTTTTTATCACTCTTATGGGTTTATCGGGATTCTTAATGGGTTTCATTCCGTCACGAGTGACTCTCCAAACTCCCAAATCAACCGCCTCAAGGTAGCAACCCATTCTAGCTCTATAATAAGGGAAGTTAGTGCCATCAAAGTACGGAGGCCTAGAGGTATCCATCCCAACCACTCTAGATAGCGTCGGCTCAACAGCGGTTAAGCCAAAGGTCCAAATTAAGCCAACCTGGCTTCGATACTAATTGAAGGGGACCATGACGCCTAAGAGGGGGTGAATTAGGCAACTTAAAATTCAACTTCTAAACTATGGCCTCTTTTTCTAACTCTAGCAAAACATATGCAACAGATAAACTATCTAAATATGCAACTACGATTTTGCTAGTGTATTGCTATCTCTATCATAAAAGGAGTAATACAAATAATGTAAATGCGGAAGCTAAAGAGCAAAGTAGAGATATGCAAACTTCCATCGATGACTCCGGCATTTTTACCGAGGTATCGAGAAGCACGCAAGCTTCCCCCTAGTCCTCGTTGGAGCCCTCGCAGGGAATTCCTCGCAAGGGCCAAGCTCCTAGTTGGGTAACTTCATGGATAGCCTCGGGCCTTCCTCACGCGCAAGTGGGTCTCCAATGTGCCTTCCAGCAAGCCTCTCCCGGATGCTCTCCGCCGTCTTCACTATCAAGCTTTCGGCCGGAACACCGTGGGCCTTGTTCTCTCCGGTACACAGTGATGGCCACACCACAAACGCAGTTGGTGTGATCTCACAAGACTACAAGCCCCTCCAATGTACAACAATGGTGCGTACAAGCACCGAGTGGTAAGAGGTATGCAAACCTAACTAAACAGTAGGCCTAAACCTAGAGCAAATGCATAAACGGTGGTCTAATCAACATAAGCACTTTGCAAAGCACCTACGCTAATCACCTAATAAAACACTAAGCACTATGCAAGTGGAGATCACTAAAATGGTGTATCAACGCCCTTGATATGTTTCCTCAGCTCCACTCATCTCAAATGGACGGTTGGGGTCTATTTATAAGCCCCACTGAGAAAGTAGCTGTTAGGGATGAAATCCCGCTTTTCTGCTACTGACCGGACGCTGATCACGTCCTGCTCGGACGCGTCCGGTCGTCCCGACCGTTAAAGCTGCGATCGACTGATCGGACGCTGCCAGCGTCCGGTCACCTGCCACCGGACGCGTCCGGTCGCATTTTCGCCGCTCTAGAACCTCTCTGTACACGATCGAACGTTGTTGTCCTGCGTCCGGTTGGTTTGCCGCCAGCGTCCGGTCACTTGCTGAGTGTGTTGCCGAACTGATGAACAGTGCCATCGGTGCATCCGACCGATTCACTTGTTCAGCGTTCGGTCGCTGCTGTTGACGCATGTTGTTGCCGAGCCACTGATCGGAGCCTCCGGTCACTTTCTTCCAGCGTCCGATCCAGCGTCCGGTCACCTCTATGAGCTTGTTTCTTCGCGATCTTGCGTACGGCTTGGTTCGTATCTTCATGCTTAGACTTTGCTTGATATCTTGGGTCTTCTCTTGTGCTCCTAAGGTCTTGCTTGAGGTGTTGATCATCGGATCATCACATCGCCTTTGTCCAAGTCACATCTTGCATCCTATTGAACTACAAAACAATCACTTGCAAATTCATTAGTCCAATATGGTTGTGTTGGTCATCAAACACCAAAATCCAAAGTAAATAGGTCTAGATCCATTTTCCTTACACTCCTACCATTGCAGTCGGCTTGAGTGAGAGAGTCGGATACTTTGGTTCATCTTTTGCCCCGTGCAATGTCCGGGGTTGATACTTCTGGGATGTACTCATAATACTTGGTTTGAATGTTCGTCATCCTTCGAGATGGCATGATGATACTCTTGGTTTGCTACATTTGGTTTCGTAATGATCTTAGTTTGAACTTTAAATCCTTGCTTCAGCTTTCAGATGGGTCGTAATACATATGTATTAACCAGCAGCAGCACGCTATATTATTAGCCATGCTCTTAGCATTTTTCTAGGCATTGCCAAAGCTGAAGCTAGGACTCTAGGCGGTGTGAGATGATGGTTGGAGGCCCATAAATTATTCTTGGTACTCAATTATAATTATTGTTGTAGTCGATGACGAAAAGGTTTGGGCATTGTTTATACAATTTAAAACTTGTTAATATGAGCATCTATAGGACTCTGGTAAGGACCTGAACAATTCTTGTTTCTAGCTTTGCTGTTCGAGCCCACGTTTATGTTGGGAGGACATGTACGCAACTAAGGCCCCGTTTAGATCCAAAGGATTTTGGCTACTGTAGCACTTTTGTTTGTATTTGGCAATTAGTGTCTAATTATGAACTAATTAGGTTTAAAAGTTTCGTCTCGCGATTTCTCACTCAACTGTGCAATTAGTTTTTTTTTCGTCTACATTTAGTACTCCATGCATGTGCCGCAAGATTCGATGTGACGGGTACTGAGCAATTTTTTTTTGAATCTAAACAGGCCCTAAATAACAAAGATTCTGCATAATTATAACTGTACATATGTAGTTGCTCTAGACAAAACATAATAGCAGTGCTTGTTTAGTTCCCAACCAAATTCCTAAAAAGTGCTACAGGAACCATCACATCGAATCTTGCGGTACGTGCATGGAACATTAAATGTAGACGAAAAAAACTAATTACACAGTTTGGTTGGAAATTACGAGAAGAACGTTTTGAGCCTAATTAGTCCATAATTAAACACTAATTGCTAAATAAAAATGAAAGTGCTACAGTAGCCAAATTCTCAAAATTCGCCAACTAACACAGCCTACATATGTATTGTAAACGACAGCAATTGCTGAATCGAAGTACAAAACTACAATTAGCTAGGTTCCCTACTGCTAGACTCCTTGTGTCCATTAGCTACACTCTAAGGGTTGTTGCTATCATAATCCTAGTAGTGGGCTGGACTGCCTATTAAGAAAAAAAAGCAGGGTGTACTGTGCCTATGAGTTACCTTCCATATTGTCACGTTCGATGTCTTCTTCGCATGAACCTGACAAACTAGTTACTGCTGTCCTCTCAACTAAGGCTTATTGTCACTTAGCTAATCTATCGTGGAATTTCCTGCCCCAGATCCTCCTATGCAAAAATATTCCAAATTCTGATTTTTTTTACTCCAAAATTGAAAAGACATGGATAACTCTGGTTCACCATAGCTAATCACATGTTGATCTAAACGTCATTTTCAGAGGTGGACTCTGTGTACTATATACTTATCCTAACAGCCAATTTTTCTAATTTAGACTTTGTTTTTAGGCATGAGGTTGAAAGGGACTAGAAAGAAAAAAGAACAACTGCTACACAGAAGCATCCATGGATGTCGACGTTGATCTGCCCAAGGCAAGGCAGTACTCCTCCTCGCAGGAATTTTAAAACATAAAAGATGCCCTGCTGACAGACAGCACCACCCTGCTCTAATTTATAGAAGAGTCATCGTTGGCACTGAAATCCATCTCTTCAAGGACAGTTGGAGATTGAAAATTTAAAGGAGAGGCCGGGCTAGGTGATACTGATACGAGACAGCTGCATAAGCACAAGAAAAACACACAATTCACAACACACACACACGAGAAGGATCAATAATAATTCATTCACGAGCAACACACCCAAATGTTTAGTCAAGCATAGTGCTTAAACTAAAGGGAGTTGATGTGCTTTTGAGAAGGTGTGATTAGTTTGTCTTTCAGATGCGTTTTAATATAAACAGAGATCGATGCACATGTGTGTTAATATATATCTGGCAAACAGCAGATTTGTTTTTCACTTGAAATGAATTCACGGTTTCATTTGAATGAATCGGTAGAATTTGACACAAAGGAATACTGAGGTTGATCTCCAAGAAAACTTATTTCATTTCGTACAGAAATAAGTTTTAACACTGCATAGGTTTTTAAAATCTGTAACAAACAAATTTAGCGAGAGACAGTATTTCTATGATAATATATATAAATATAAACTTCCAAAAAAATCATTGTAAAACAACGATGTGCATGGTGCAATTGAACTTTCATTTATGATGATATTTAATCCTTTTTATGTGCAGATGTGATTTGATTTGAAGGAACATATAATATATATCACTCCCATTACACATGTTATGTCTTTAATACTATTTCTGAACTAATATATAACTGATTGCGCTATATCTGTTGTCGATGCATTTGCAAATGTGATTGAATTTGATATATACATATTAAGATTTTTTTTTTTGATGAGGATAGAATCATATCATAGCATATCTCTCTCCATATATCTATATAATCATAATCAAAGGGTAACATGCATGATCTGCACCAAGATCTGTATTAACACATGCTATTTCCTCTGGATCTATCTATTGGTTTGGCAATGCTGTGCAACATAGCAAGAACCTCTCTTCTCTTACCAAGGTCCATTAGTTGTGATATTAGCTTGTTAGCACCGCTAACTTAGGTTAACTGGGTCACTTGTGGTCTTCCGGTTGAATCCTACACATTGGCTTTCCAGCCAATTTAATTGATGAGCATCTTAATTCACTACTGTGCTATGCTCGGATGCCCAGACACCAGCCGCCCCTACAAATGGAACAGCAAGGGCGACTGGTGATACGAGCCGCCCCTACAAATGGGTAAAATTTGTAGGGACGGCTCACTCACCAGCCGCCCCCAGTGTTTCTATTTGTAGGGGCGGCTGGTGATTGAGCCGCCCTACAAATGCCCCACGTACCAAAATATCTACTCCCTCTGGTCTCTCTCTCCGTCTCGACTCCCTCTCTCTCTCTCTCTCTCTCCCTCGCTCTCCCTCTCCTCCGAGCCCCTCGTCTCTCCCCCACGCCGCCCCTCCCCGCCGCCGTCCCCCCACTGAGTCCCCGTCCGACACCGTGTGGTGTGGGCGCTAGCGCTCTCGGTCTGCGGCTCCTCTCCCATGCGGTGGAGAGGCTACGACCGCTGCTTGTCTAGGGGCCAACAACGATGCAGCTGAGGCCGGAGGACGCCATGGAGGAGGAGGAGGTAAAAGCCTCGTAAAACTGAGCCGAGTGGAAAGAGTCTGAAACCGTAAGCTGAGCACTGCAGAGGAAGGCGTCTTCGTACTCGCCTCTCTCTGCGACCCAGAGCTTTTACCCCTCCTCCCATTTCCCGCCGCTGCTCCACCATCCCGACGGCACCATGAGGGAGTGCATCTCGATCCACATCGGCCAGGCCAGTATCCAGGTTGGAAACGCGTGCTGGGAGCTTTACTGCCTCGAGCATGGCATTCAGGTACCGATCCGTTCATTTCCCCTTCCGTTCTTGCGTTGTAGCTGTGGGTATATGTTGGATCTATGTGTTCTTGGGGTTGTTGTGCTCCAGATTTGGTGGATCTGAGTGGTGTGGGGAAATTATATTTAAAATGAGTTGTTCTGTTTGCGGATCTATGTGTTCTTGGGGTTGTTGTGCTCCATATTTGGTTGAACTATATGGAGCGAGTCAGTTAGGTTTTCTTAATTTAAGATTTGCCTCAGATCTATTTCAATTGGGCTGGATCTAGTAGTTTATAGGATTCTGTAGGCAGTCATGGTTTCAAGTATTGTCTCTAAAATGTTAGCAATATATGATTGATCAATGGAATTATCAGCTAACTTTGTTTCTTCTGTTAACTAATTTGTTTGGGGTTAGATTATGTATGCTAATTTTTATAGCCAGATATCATGTCATCATATTTACTAATGTTGAACTTGTTGGCCTTCAGATGAATGTTTAAAAGCTGGTAAAAAACTTCAGGTGCGTCCTCTTCAGACAACTGAAACGGAAGGTATGTTCACACTTTTTACATCCCCAAATAAAGCTACTTTAAAAGTTTTCACTGTATGAACTTAATATCTAGATTTGCATGGGATGTGCTACTTGTTGAATGGCTTTTAGAGGTGTCTCAATAGGAAAATTATGCCAATAAGCTTCAGGTCATGCTTCCCATTTCAACTTCAATTTGTGTTCGTCTTGGCTCTACATGTTTTCATTTTATATTGTGGTCCCTCGTACTTTTTGCAAAAGAAAAGCACACTTGACATGTTTCATACCATGCTAAATTAGATGGAACTGTCTCGCCTTAGCTGTGTTGCCGCTGTGACTAACCTCATTTTTGTTATGCCCACTTTTCTACACCTATTGCACCTAATTTTGTCTCAGTCCTTCTGCATCTAGCGCACTAATTTTATTACTATTGTCAATATCATCAGTTCTAAGCCACTACCAGCCTCCATAGGATTGACGAATCCCTAAAATTTCTCATTATTAGAGAACAACTACAGCACATCTTTATTTGCTCTGTTCATCTATGAAATTGATACTTAATAAGAAGATATATGCGCTGTTAACTATTTTTCGCATCTCTTATTTGGCTGACACTTCAGTGTAATAGCCATGTTAGTCTTTGATGTGTTTTCTTTGCAACTAATAAGTACCTTGATATCTCATATCTGCCCTTTTAACTGTTTAATTAGTTACAGGTACTACTGCTGCCCCAGTCTTGCAGACTATCTCTAGTAGCTTGACATGCCCTGCTATATACATTGGGATCCCATCAGTTGCAAATGCAGGTAAATTGGCTAATTGCGTGCTAAGAACACCTGCTGCTCAAATCTTCCCAAACTGCCTTGTCCTGGTACATTCTAGTGTGACTACTGTTTAGTCCTATGCTGCTATGCAGTATGTGTTCACCTCATTTTTTTCTGCGGAGGTTATCTTTAAAACATCCATGGTGCTTAAGTTGTCCATTACATTATTTGCTTCTTGTTTTGTTTTGCTTTATATCTTATTATCTATTTATTAAGGTGCATGATAATTCATAAAGAACACTTGAATGCAATAGCCTTGCCAAACTTTGATATGTCACTTTGCATATGTAGCTGCCTGCTACTAATTCGAACTGTTCCACTCTCGTAGACTATGTTTGGTAGCTTGGCAGGCCCTGTTATAAACCCTATGGTGACATAAGTGGAAAATGTAGGTAAGTTGACAAATTATTTGATAAGAACACCTGCTGCTCCAGTCTTCCATTCTTCTAGAAACCCAAGTCTCTAGTTAGTACATCACTCCTGCTGGTTCTTACTCATCAACTTGGTACAGGTGCTCTTGTTGCTCCAGTCTCACGTAATGTGTTTGTTACTCCTGGGATGCCATTGGCAAATGCAGGTAAAACTGTTTAACCTTGTGCTAAGAGTACCTCTCCAGTATCACATGCTATTTTTAGTAGACAACCTCTGGTAGAAACTATGGTATCTGATCAGTGACAAATGTAGGTAAATCAGCATGCCATGCCCTTACTCCTGGTGCTCAAATCTCGTCTACTGTGGTTGGTTGCTTGACAAGCCCTGCTAAAAATTCCGAGCTCCCACTGATGACAAATGCAGGTTTGCAGTTTGCTCTGATACTTGGATGAGTTTTCATCTCCACTATTGATCCACTATATTATTGCTTGTGAGAACACCAAAAGTGCTAGCCAGAGGGACGTTAACATGCTTGCTTTCCTACTCCATTCTGCAGCATCTCCAAAATTTTTGAAAGATGCACAACAACAGAAGCAAGGAAAAACAGAGTAGGATAAAGCTGTTTACATCGATATCCTGGTATTGCAGTAAATTCTTGCCCCATTATGTGCTGCCAATGATCTTGATTGTGTCATGAAATCTCTGTCCTTGGTCATGTTGGTTATTGGAAAATTTCACCAATATTAGCTGAAACAGGGCATTGTTAAACTATTTAATTTCAGATTTTGTGAAGTTCATATGGCAGTCAACTTATTTTCCCCCTTTCCTGCCTGTGTTCAATGTAACACCCCGATGTTACGATCCTTTTTAGCGCCGTGATTTAGGCCTCAGTAAAGTTTTCGAAACGAGCTTCTCGGATTTTTGATTTAAAACGTATTCGACGCGATACGCGAATCCAGTGTGACTTAGTTTCGTGGACTTAAATCAACGCCAAGTTAAATTACTCAGTGTGTAAAGATAGTTGGGACTGTCCGATAATGATTCTAGCAAGTAAATGACAAACGGTTCATTCTATTAGATTAAGCATGAAAAAGCAATATTTATAAATAAAATAAAACTCCATTAATAAACAACACGATATACATATATATATAGCTTTTGAATCAAATTTAAATTTGAACTTGCTGAAATTTTTCTATGCCTAGATGTTACCACTTATGTAAATTAGTAAACTAGTATATATATATATAAATATAAAAGGTTACGTAACCAGTACTTCAACAGGCCAGAGTGTAGGGACGTAATGAAGAGTCACAGCATGCAGGGGCCTCATGAATGCATGAGCAAGTGGCCACAGTGATCCACCGTGCAGCTGGAGCATTTGTGAACTGGGTGTCTGTTCTTGGGTCATGTCAGCCAGTTGTACCGCAACTATACGCCAAAACGTGCTTCTCAGTGTAACTGTGGCGTTAAGTGCACTGTCCTCTCTGAACCGAACTGTATAGTTGACCGACTACTCTCTTGCTCGTTCTTTTCTCCGCTGTCTGCCTCGATTGTCCCATCGCTCTGCAACTCTGCCGAACACGTCGCGCTGTCCGTGCGCTAATGAAAGTCTGGCCAGGTCACTTCCTTGTCGGCAATGTGACTCCTCTCTTTTTCTCGTTCTTTTCTGCAGCCGTGCAGCCCGTCGTTCCCATTTTTCCTTTGCGGGTGCGCACGTGGCTCTGCCTCACCTTCTCTGTCGCAGGCACCAGCGCCTCCTTCTTCCTTCGCCCACGCAGCGCGCGCCCCTCGGCCCCGGCCACACTGGACCACCCCACCTTCAACCCACGCTCGCCGTCGGTCGAGCTTCGCAGTCAATAGTGCCTTCCTCTCCCTTCCCCGTAGCTCCACAGCGACCCCGCCACGACTTCGTCCACTGATTCCAGCCTGCCCCGTTGCTCTGCTCACGGCGCCGCTTCTCCCTGGTGCTCCTCCACCGAGCCTCGGAAGCACCATCTCGGTCACCTCGCGTGGGGGCGCTGTGCGCGCACGCCTTTCGGCCCGCTGCCGCCGAGGCGCCCTCGATTCGCGCTGCTCGCCCGTGCGCCTAAGCCGCCGCTCCTCCTGTTCACCGGAGCCGCGCGCAGCTCCGCCCGTCGTACCACAGCACCGGAGTCCCTCTCCTCCCTGCTCGCTACCCCACAGTGCCGTCTCCAACCACACCATGGTTGCGCCACCGTTGAAGCGTCTCCGCCTCCGTGCCGCGCTCCAAAGCGCCCCACTGCCGATGCCGCTCCCTGTTGCCCCCTGTCCTAGCCGAGCCACCAAGCGCAGCCGTGTCCACGCTCCTGCCATCGCAGCCGTAGCCTCACCGGCGTCCGCGCTGCCCCCACCTCCGTGCGCAAGCTCCATGCTGCGCCTGGAGCGCCGTCCGTGCTTGGGTCCACGTTGCTGCTCCACCTCCGTGTGCGCCGCTGTCGCCTGCCGTGTTCGCCTGCAAGCGCCAGACGTCGTGGCTGGGCCCGGTGCTGTCCTGTGCCGCCTTGTCGCCGGGCCACTGATGGGATTCGGTCAGAGCCGGTCGCCCCTCTGCCTCTGCTCTGAATCGAAAGAAGAAGGGTAAAAATCCAAGGCAAAACTTTGTACAGGGTCCTCGGTGCAAAATACGTGACACGAGTGAATAGTGCCAATGTCCTGCAGGTTGATTTAAGTAAAGTACGAGGGTCAAAATGCTATTTGGTGCCGCTGCTGTCTGGTCCTAGCCAGGTGGGCCGGCCTGCTCGCTGCGCCGCACGTGGGCCGCTGGCCTGCCTGCCGTTGGGCCAGCCGGTCAGTGCAGCGTCGTGTTGGGCCTACTCGCGCCCGCCTGGACCGGCCATTGGCCACTGACCGCCCCTGGCCCGTTGGCCTGCCGCCTGGGCTGCCAGCGTCGCCTGGGCCGCGCATGTCGCGCCCGCCTGGGCTGCCCTGACCGATTGGGCCGATTTGTAACTACTGGCCCTTTTGTTTCTAAAGCGATTAATAAATTAGTTTCGGGAACAAACTTATAAAATAAATATAAGATTATGTAGTTGTCCAAAAATAGTGAAACCAGTCTTGTTGAGTTTCTAAAATCATGATCTACCTGCTAGTATAATTTGTTTACATAGTTGAATAATAATCTTAGGAGCTATATAATTAATTTGGGATACTTAATAATATAAAAAGACAACTTTTAGGAATTGTTCTGATAAATTGGCAATAGTATTGAATATGAAATTTGTATAGTAGGGTCCTAGCAATATTAGGTACTCACTGTAAAGTTTGTAGCTCCGGAATAATTAGTTTGCTAAATAGATAATGATGCCATATTTCAAATAATGATTAAATCGACAGAATAGAATAAAGAAACACCATTGGTTTATATAACTACACTAGTTGTTGGGAAATAACGCCTTATCCGACAACGTGTATATGTAGCCTAAGTACGGTCGTCGTTAGAACTAGCCGTTAACTCAAGAGGCGTAAATCGTATTTTACAAGTCACGATTGCAGTTGATTAATTATGTCTTTGCGTTTGCATCGCATTGCATCTCATATAGGTACGATAATGGATCAACGGATCGATCAAAGGATGATTGGGAATCCAAAGATGGTGTACTAGTATTCTCTCTAGGAGATGCTGCAAGGGGCCTCCTATCCAGTTGATGGTGGATGATCTGAAGATGCAGACGCTAACTTTCTAATGTATCTTACCCAGGCAAGCCCCGGTGCATAACCCCTACCTTTCTATAGTTTAAATTATATTTGTGCATTAAGTTTCAAGGAGTTGAATGAAACCCACTTGCATATATATCTTTATTCCTATGAGTCTTACTAGTATGACAGGATCGTGTAGAATGCTATGCTACAGGACTCCGGTAGAAGTCGAGTGATTGCCTGTCACTCATGAGAGATAGAAAATATATTATTGGATTACTATCACTTGGAAAATATGAAAATGGTGGAAAGGAAAATGGTGACCGGGCAGGGATATGGTTTGGGTGTTGGTGGGTGTAAGAAGTTGTGTCGCCGCGGAGGCGGGTCATAGCTTGGTTACATCATTTTTCCCAGTCTGGTCGGTTAAGGACCGATCATTGCATATGACTCTAGGCAGGTCACAGACTTATTATCCCGAGCACACACTTGTGTATGGGCGCTTGGAAGACTTGTTGCTCTCTTGTCGTGGATCCGGCTCTTTCTGGACCGACTGTTAGGGTTTGTTTTGGTGGAGGAGGTCCTTGCGCCGCACTGAGTCTGGGACTCAGGTGCAGGGGCTTGGAGTCCCAGTTTGAATGGGGACCTGGACACCTGGGATAGTAGAGTGATGGGTTGGTCCTGCTTGTGCCTAGGGTACAGGCGGGGCGTGTGTTTTCGGGGTACCCAGCTGGGGGCATTGATTCGCGAATCGCCGGGCTATCCGGTACGGCTTGTCTATGGTTTAGCATCGTAGTAAGAACTGAAAGATGGAAGGTGGACAAGGGAAATCTGATTTCTTACCACCTGCTTGAAAGTAGCATAGGTGCTTACATAGAATGGTTAGTTAATGAACCAATGCGGCTTTTAATAAAAAAAATCGAATATAAGGACGCACGTTTAGTAATGCTTCCTGCAAATGCAATGAACCCACAAGCCAAATAGCTTTGCATATCCTTGGAGTCTTTTCTTTTCTCCTATCGGGTAAGTCTTGCTGAGTATAATTGAGTACTCAGGGTTTTATTCCCCCTGTTGCAGGTGACAGGTGGACGCTAGAGATGACCTTTGTGTGTGGATTCCTCCTGGTGGGCTCAGCGAGGATTTCCTTTACGCTGCGATCGTAGTTGTTATTTATAACTCTCACCAAATACTTTTATAAATGAAAGTTTCATAATCTGTTGCCGTAGTCTATATATATCAATACTTCACCATGTCATTAATAGATGTTTATTTCCGTTGTAACTCTGTTCACATGTTTCTATTCTGCTGTTAAATTAAATTGTTTATAACTCTGATAATATGATTTTATTCCACTGTTATATTAATAAATATTATATTCTGATGTTGTATTAAAAGTGATGTAAGAAATGGTTACGAATGATGTAAGCTTTATTCTCTCATTTGTGATTCTGGTGGTAAAAATGTGGATTTTCGGGTTCTCCCTTGGGGTGTGCCCGACGGAATCAAGTAATTTAGTATTCTCCCTTGAGTGTTTAGTGTCTAATGGAAGACAAGCACTTCTGTGAGGCATTAGATTAGGCGGTTCTGCCACAAGTGGTATCAGAGCCGCAAATGAGAAAATACAGCTTTGAAAACCTTTTCTAAGCTAAAAATTGACAACCTATTTTTGCAAAAAGTTAGGGCGTTTGTATGCGAAGTTATATAAGTAGCCCTATTACTATGGTTATGTATCTAGGATAGATGGTACTCTGCTGACTTAGGTAGACTTAATCAAGTTTCTGCAGGTACACTGACTTGAGAATAGTCTGATAGTATCGACTAGTTATAGGGAGAGAACGATGTGCCAAAACTTTGAGAACGGTTGCCCTATATGTGGCAACAGTGCAAGGACGTATAGGACATGCATCCATGCATATCCTGTTTGTGCATTGTTGCGCTCGTATTGCTGGTAGATACGCCATCCATTGGTGTCACGCGCGTCGTATTGTGCACGAATGACTCGTTCCTGTTCTAGAGTTAGGTCTGCACTGTGGCTTCGTGTTTCGCGTTCGCCCGTAGTTCATGCCGGTCGTGACCCATGTCTCCCCATACCCCTTTCTGTGCTCTTGTCGGACCCTCGCCCTGCAGTCGTACTAGTCAGTAATGGCATCGCACGTCGCTCGCCTCGAACTCGTGGAATTTGGTCGATCCGCCGTAGTGATCTCGCGCGGGAATCCTAGTGAACTGCGCCAGGACCACCAAACGCTCTGCCTTTATACGTAGAGCCTGGCTTAGCCATTGGTACCACCACTCGGCGCACTTTAGCTCGCTTAGCTTTTCCTTTGAGCCAGCTTTTCGCTCAGCCTTCCTTGCAACCACCGCCAGAGATGGCAGGAGCCTGGGTTAGTACCTACTGCATAAACGTTGAGGGTTTTTCTAGAATCCTGTATGCCACTTTGCAAAAGCTCGGAGTCAATGATCGCCCCGAGTATGAGGGTCGGGAGTATGAGGAGCATGGCACCGAGCGATGTGAGGTTACCGTCTACATCGGGAAGAGTGAAGAGTTTCCTAACCTCACTGAAGCCTGGAGTGTGACCGCAACTGGGTTTCGCTTCATTGACACCTACCAGGTTGTGGCCCACAAAGCCTTGCGATACCTCTGCCAGATCTATGAGGAGCCCATTGCTCGTACTCCCATGCGGTTCTTTCCTCCTTTGGACAAGAATCGGCGGGCATGGAGGGCCCGCATGGAGGCTTTGCAAGGACGGGATGTGCAAGAGGACAGTCCCACCATGGTGCACTTGACCACGTACCTGCTTGCTCTGGATGAGCAGTACGACTGTCAAGCCTTGGAGCTAAGGGTGTGCCTTCAGCACGCCGAGGAAGCCAAGATCTACAACCGGATGCTCCAGGTGCAGCTCACCGAAGCGCACGCCAGCGCTGCAACGACTGAGAGCCGGGAGGCTGCCATGGAGGAAGCCCTGAAGGAGGCTGAAGATCGACATGTCCATCATCTGCGGGTGGCCTATCTTATCGCCAGGGCCGAGCGGAGGACGTTGGCTGCTGAAAGGCAAGATGCCCCGATCTTAGAGGGGATCCCTATCCAACCGCCTGAGAGGAGAACCGGTGTCATAGTACCGCCAGCACCTCCACCCTCAGAAGTGTCAGAAGAAGAACCCCTGATTCCTCTCACTCAGTCGTTGCCCCACGAGGATGTAGACTAGTTGCCTTGGGACGTTGTGCCATAGTAGTAGTGCTTGTTGTCGCTGTCCCCCCTGATATTGTACTCTTGTCTGTTGTTCATCCTCCGTAGTTGTTGAGATCGTTCGACCATAGGTGAATGCTATGTCGTGAATGGGAGCCTGAATGCCTATAGGCTGTACCCGTATAAGACGGTTGGAACATGCAATTTATTTATTTCGATGTGTTTATTGCGTTCATCTACCTTAAGTTCATTAGATGTGCTTAAGAGTTTCATGGGTGATATCAAGTGGGTTACAAGAGAAGTTGCCATTCCGATACCAGTAGATCAGCCATGATTGGGTGTTATTGGACACTGTATCGACTAATTGTGGATGTCCCAATAGAACACTTGATTTAAAAAAAACAAATCCGTCGTTGGATTTGAATTCCTTGTCCCTTGTTGTGGAGGGAAACTTTGTTGTTGAATTTTTCCCTTGCGATACCCCCTTACTCCGTGGTCTATGACCCCACTGCCTTCATGGCGTGTAAGTTGGTAGTAGTTGCCTGGTTAATAGCTTATGGTGCCGCGATGAAACCGAGGGCTCCCTATGGAATAGCTGCCTCATGGTGCTGCTGCTCGGCATGCGCTGGTATCGAGGTTGTTGACCAAGTACCTTGTTGAGTTACACCGCCGTACCATTTGTTTTAAAAAATTTTCTCCTTGGAAATGTTTAGGTGTTCAAACAGGAAATCCACTACGGGGTGATGCAGAAGTGTTCTCTCAAGGTAAACAAGAGATGGTTTGGAGAAAGAAAGTATGACATGATCTGGGTTTACAGAAAAGACAGATGTGGTCGAGTAAAGAAAAGAAAAAGAAGAGTAGTAAAGGAAGGTTAGCAGTGGATAGCCGGGAGTAATAGAAAAGCCTGAGTGGACGTCATGTCCTAATCCCTATTTTTAGTTGACCGTGCTTCGCATGTTGGGTCATTTCACTGCGTGCCCTGCGAACACCGTCGGTGTCGGGTCCATTATCGTCCCATTTTTTGCATGGCCGCGGCATCATGCAGTGCTCGCCACCTGTGTGCACTGTGCGTTGCTCCTTTTCCCCAGCATCTGGTCGGCTCTCGACTCTCATGCCTCGTCCCTCGTACCGGACCCCCCCTTCCCCTACCTCTTTTCTTCTTTTGTGAACATGGTCGCCCGCACGCCTGCCTCGTCGAGCGGACCCCCTCTCCTCTCCTTTATTTCCCCCCTCTGTCGCTCACGCAGGGAGCGCAACATGTCCAATCTTATCTCCACTCTGGTGTGTTGCTCCACACCTCCATTCTCCACTATAAGTAACCCTTGGTCCTTGCTTTTCTCCTTCATCCCCATTTGCCCTCTCCTTTGGAGCAGAACTACGAAATCCAGTCGATGTTGTGAAGCTAGGTTTGTCTGTCTGAGGTGATAGTGTGATCTGAGAAGAAGGAAGGATCTGATTCATCGAAGAAGTTCAAGTCCCTATTTTTGGGTAGTCAATCTTAGAGTTCACGATGTTTTACTTCTCAGTTGACTATTTCTGGATCTGTTGGTGCTACGCCATGTTTTGGATAATCATCTTCCTACTGTTTCTCCATTGCCCTCGTCTATCCCGACTTTGGGAGTAGGTCTTGGTTGTATCAAGTTGCTCTTAACCATGTATCCCTAGATCCCCGTGTGGTTTAGTATTCGAAGTCGTGTAATCTTTCATGTAGTCCCTGATCTACGGAATGTAATCATGTTTCACCTTTTCTACTTCTAGTTTTGAATCTCGAGACAAGATTCTTTTTAAGGGGGGTTGGTTGTAACACCCCGGTGTTACGATCCTTTTTAGCGCCGCGATTTAGGCCTCAGTAAAGTTTTTGAAACGAGCTTCTCAGATTTTTGATTTAAAACGTATTCGACGCGATACGCGAATCCAGTGTGACTTAGTTTCGTGGACTCAAATCAATGCCAAGTTAAATTACTCAGTGTGTAAAGATAGTTGGGACTGTCCGATAATGATTCTAGCAAGTAAATGACAAACGGTTCATTCTATTAGATTAAGCATGAAAAGCAATATTTATAAATAAAATAAAACTCCATTAATAAACAACATGATATACATATATATATAGCTTTTGAATCAAATTGAAATTTGAACTTGCTGAAATTTTTCTATGCCTAGATGTTACCACTTATGTAAATTAGTAAACTAGTATATATATATATATATATATAAAAGGTTACGTAACCAGTACTTCAACAGGCCAGAGTGTAGGGACGTAATGAAGAGTCACAGCATGCAGGGGCCTCATGAATGCATGAGCAAGTGGCCACAGTGATCCACCGTGCAGCTGGAGCATTTGTGAACTGGGTGTCTGTCCTTGGGTCATGTCAGCCAGTTGTACCGCAACTATATGCCAAAACGTGCTTCTGAGTGTAACTGTGGCGTTAAGTGCACTGTCCTCTCTGAACCAAACTGTATAGTTGACCGACTACTCTCTTGCTCATTCTTTTCTCCGCCGTCTGCCTCCATTGTCCCATCGCTCTGCAACTCTGCCGAACACGGCACACTGTCCATGCGCTAATGAAAATCTAGCCAGGTCACTTCCTTGTCAGCAATGTGACTCCTCTCTTTTTCTTGTTCTTTTCTGCAGCCGTGCAGCCCGTCATTCCCATTTTTCCTTCACGGGTGCGCGCGCGGCATTGCCTCACCTTCTCTGCCGCGGGCACCAGCGCCTCCTTCCTTCACCCACACAGCGCGCGCCCCTTGCCCCCGGCCACGCTAGACCGCCCCACCTTCAACCCACGCTCGCCGTCGGTCGAGCTTCGCAGTCAATAGTGCCTTCCTCTCCCTTCCCCGCAGCTCCACAGCGACCCCGCCACGACTTCGTCCGCTGATTCCAGTCTGCCCCGCTGCTCTGCTCACGGCGTTGCTTCTCCCTAGTGCTCCTCCACCAAGCCTCGGAAGCACCATCTCGGTCACCTCGCGTGGGGGCGCTGTGCGCGCACGCCTTTTGGCCCGCTGCCGCCGAGGCACCCTCGATTCGCGCTGCTCGCCCGTGCGCCCGAGCCGCCGCTCCTCCCATTCACCGGAGCCGCGCGCAGCTCCGCCCGCCGTACTGTAGCACCGGAGTCCCTCTCCTCCCTGCTCACTACCCCACAGTGCCGTCTCCAACCATGCCATGGTTGCGCCACCGTTGAAGCGTCTCCACCTCCGTGCCGCGCTCCGAAGCACCCCGCTGCCGATGCCGCTCCCTGTTGCCCCCTATCCTTGCCGAGCCACCAAGCGCAGCCATGTCCGCGCTCCTACCATCGCAGCCATAGCCTCGCCAGCGTCCACGCTGCCCCCACCTCTATGCGCGAGCTCCATGCTGCACCTAGAGCGTCGTCCGTGCTCGAGTCCACGTTGCTGCTCCGCCTCCGTGTGCGCCGCTGCCGCCTGCCGTGTTCGCCTGCAAGCGCCAGACGTCGTGGCCGGGCCCGGTGCGGTCCTATGCCGCCTTGTCGCCGGGCCACTGACGGGATTCGATCGGAGCCGGTCGCCCCTCTGCCTCTGCTCTGAATCGAAAGAAGAAGAAGGGTAAAAATCCAAGGCAAAACTTTGTACAGGGTCCTCGGTGCAAAATACGTGACACGAGTGAATAGTGCCAATGTCCTGCAGGTTGATTTAAGTAAAGTACGAGGGTCAAAATGCTATTTGGCACCGCTGCTGTCTGGTCCTAGCCAGGTGGGCCGGCCTGCTCGCTGCGCCGCACGTGGGCCGCTGGCCTGCCTGCCGCTGGGCCAGCCGGTCAGTGCAGTGTCGCGTTGGGCCTACTCGCGCCCGCTTGGGCCGGCCGTTGGCCACCGACCGCCCCTGGCCCGTTGGCCTGTCACCTGGGCTGCCAGCGTCGCCTGGGCCACGCATGTCACGCCTGCCTGGGCTGCCCTGACCGATTGGGCCAATTTGTAACTACTGGCCCTTTTGTTTCTAAAGCGATTAATAAATTAGTTTCGGGAACAAACTTATAAAATAAATATAAGATTATGTAGTTGTCCAAAAATGGTGAAACCAGTCTTGTTGAGTTCCTAAAATCATGATCTACCTGCTAGTATAATTTGTTTACATAGTTGAATAATAATCTTAGGAGCTATATAATTAATTTGGGATACTTAATAATGTAAAAAGACAACTTGTAGGAATTGTTCTGATAAATTGGCAATAGTATTGAATATGAAATTTGTATAGTAGGGTCCTAGCAATATTAGGTACTCACTGTAAAGTTTGTAGCTCCGGAATAATTAGTTTGCTAAATAGATAATGATGCCATATTTCAAATAATGATTAAATCGATAGAATAGAATAAAGAAACACCGTTGGTTTATATAACTACACTAGTTGTTGGGAAATAACGCCTTATCCGACAACGTGTATATGTAGCCTAAGTACGGTCATCGTTAGAACTAGCCGTTAACTCGAGAGGCGTAAATCGTATTTTATAAGTCACGATTGCAGTTGATTAATTATGTCTTTGCATTTGCATCGCATTGCATCTCATATAGGTACGATGATGAATCAACGGATCGATCAAAGGATGATTGGGAATCCAAAGATGGTGTACTGGTATTCTCTCTAGGAGATGCTGCAAGGGGCCTCCTATCCAGTTGATGGTGGATGATCTGAAGATGCAAATGCTAACTTTCTAATGTATCTTACCCAGGCAAGCCCCGGTGCATAACCCCTACCTTTCTGTAGTTTAAATTATATTTGTGCATTAAGTTTCAAGGAGTTGAATGAAACCCACTTGCATATATATCTTTATTCCTATGAGTCTTACTAGTATGACAGGATCGTGTAGAATGCTATGCTACAGGACTCCGGTAGAAGTCGAGTGATTGCTTGTCACTCGTGAGAGATAGGAAATATATTATTGGATTACTATCACTTGGAAAATATGAAAATGGTGGAAAGGAAAATGGTGACCGGGCAGGGATATGGTTTGGGTATTGGTGGGTGTAAGAAGTTGTGTCGCCGCAGAGGCGGGTCATAGCTTGGTTACACCGTTTTTCCCTGTCTGGTCGGTTAAGGGCCGATCGTTGCATATGACTCTAGGCAGGTCACAGACTTATTATCCCGAGCACATACTTGTGTATGGGCGCTTGGAAGACTTGTTGCTCTCTTGTCATGGATCCGGCTCTTTTTGGACCGACTGTTAGGGTTTGTTTTGGTGGAGGAGGTCCTTGCGCCGCACTGAGTCCGGGACTCAGGTGCGGGGGCTTGGAGTCCCAGTTTGGACGGGGACCTGGACACCTGGGACAGGAGAGTGATGAGTTGGTCCTGCTTGTGCCTAGGGTACAGGCGGGGCGTGTGTTTTCGAGGTACCCAGCTGGGGGCATTAATTCACGAATCGCCGGGCTATCCGGTACGGCTTGTCTACGGTTTAGCATCGTAGTAAGAACTGAAAGATGGAAGGTGGACAAGGGAAATCTGATTGCTTACCACCTGCTTGAAAGTAGCATAGGTGCTTACATAGAATGGTTAGTTAATGAACCAATGCGACTTTTAATAAAAAAAATCGAATATAAGGACGCACGTTTAGTAATGCTTCCTGCAAATGCAATGAACCCACAAGCCAAATAGCTTTGCATATCCTTGGAGTCTTTTCTTTTCTCCTATCGGGTAAGTCTTGCTGAGTATAATTGAGTACTCAGGGTTTTATTCCCCCTGTTGCAGGTGACAGGTGGACGCTAGAGCTGACCTTTGTGTGTGGATTCCTCCTGGTGGGCTCAGCGAGGATTTCCTTTACGCTGCGATCGTAGTTGTTATTTATAACTCTCACCAAATACTTTTATAAATGAAAGTTTCATAATCTGTTGCCGTAGTCTATATATATCAATACTTCACCATGTCATTAATAGATGTTTATTTCCGCTGTAACTCTGTTCACATGTTTCTATTCCGCTGTTAAATTAAATTGTTTATAACTCTGATAATATGATTTTATTCCGCTGTTATATTAATAAATATTATACTCTGATGTTGTATTAAAAGTGATGTAAGAAATGGTTACGAATGATGTAAGCTTTATTCTCTCATTTGTGATTCTGGTGGTAAAAATGTGGATTTTCGGGTTCTCCCCTGGGGTGTGCCCGACGGAATCGAGTAATTTAGTGTTCTCCCTTGAGTGTTTAGTGTCTAATGGAAGACAAGCACTTCTGTGATGCATTAGATTAGGCGGTTCTGCCACATTCAATCTTGCAGGGAAAGTACATGGTGGTCTATCCACAGCGATTTGCTACCATGTTTCACAACTCAATCATATTGCAGTCACTTCTAATATGGGGAACATCATTGCTTATGGGTGGACACCCTGCGCTGGTGTCCTTTGCAATATCATGCTTGAGCATCATTCTATTGTTGATATTTTCTATCTGCTTACCAGTTGTGGTAGCATTTGCTCTACCCTATATATGTCCATTTCCTGTTCCATATGTTGCAAACCCATGGTTAATTATTGGCTTATTTGGTTCACCTGCACTGCTTGGAGCATTTATTGGTCAGCATATTGGATTTATTTAATTTTTTTTTTTGGTGGAAAAATGATTTGTAGGGACGGTTGGTACTGTAGCCATCCCTACAAATCGATTTGTAGGGGCGGCTGGTGTTCTCAGACCGTCCCTATAAATCGATTTATAGGGGCGGCTACAGTACCAACCGCCCCCTACAAATGCATGATTTGTAGAGACCCTTGCGTAAGGGCGGCTAGCCGAACCGCCCCTACAAATGCTTATTAGCCATCCCTTAAAAACTATATACGTAGTGATTAGCTTGGAAAACTTAACAAATTTGTGCTCAAAATCCAACACACTCCTAACTCTGGCTAGGTATGAACCATAGACGGTCGGTGGTGCATACCTGCATTAATTGGTTAGCAGCCTAATGAAATTAAATAAAGGCGGCGGGAGCCCGCCTGGTCATCATCACTTTAATTTTCTAGAAGAGAAAATCTAAAGAATTTGTGCCCACCTTGAAATTTCAGGACTGACCGTCATAATTCAACAAAATGGAAGAAGGAAGGAAACATTGGACGAGGAAAATTCTAGGTACACAAGTACTCCCTCCATTCTCTTTTTTTAGGCGTGAAGAGCAGCTTTACAAATACCAAGAAAACTAATGACACTAAACAATGACCACTTTATGCCGGATTCAGGCATGCATGCATACAGCGACGTTTAATTGCCGCAGTGAAATAAACCAACCAGAAGAAGCCAGCATATCACCATGAACTGTTTTTGACGTCTCCCACCCAGAAAATGTTTCAAGTTTGCTGCGATCTAGGCCTGGTTTAGATTGCAAGTTTTTTCACTCTCTCTCCATCACGTCAAATCTTTGGACATATGCATGAAGTATTAAGAGTAGTCCCAATGAAAAAACTAGTAGTTTCTATAACATAGGATATCGCACCAAAAAATACTGCTTTCCAACCCATGGTTTCTATAAGTAATAACTATCACTAGTGCAGCAAGAGTTTTTGCTCCCGGTTGAGAAACCCCTTTAGTCCCGGTTTCCCAACCGGGAGCACCAATCCGGGACTAAAGGTACCCTCCTTTAGTCCCGGCTTGGCGCCCGGGACTAAAGGGGGGCCTTTAGTCCCGGTTGGAAACACCAACCGGGACTAAAGGGGGGTCTCCAGGGTTGGCGTTCAACGCCACGCGGCAGGACTTTTAGTCCCGATTGGTGTTACCAACCGGGACTATTTTTCCTTTTTCTGGTTTCTATTTTTGGTTTCTTTTTTCATTTAATGATTAGTTAGTTTTGATATTAAAATATATTTTCGAATATGCTGCTAATAGTAATATATATGTGTACTTCGCACGCGTAAGTTTTCGTTCGAACTTTGTACATAAATAACAAACGAATATACGCGTCCTTACTTTGTACACCATACTCTATATATATTATAAATGTTTGATATATAAATTGTTTAGGTCCTTAGGAATTTACTCCTCCAGATTTGGATTCCACGTTTCGTTCGGGTCATTGTAGAACTCGCCGTTGGGGTTGATGACCTGGTTATTGAGAAATCCTGCTATAGTCTCTCGAATTGCTTTAAGTTGGTCAAGTCGTATGACTCTTTTTCTCAACCATTCAGTCTTCAATAAAAGTTAAAGGAAAAAGTATTAATATATATATATATATATGTATGTGTATTGCTCATGTAATTACTTATACAAATGAGAGCAATAAAGAAATTGTAAATATACGATCGAAATAATATGAAGGAAAAAGTATTTATATACGTACTTTGAGACGCTCTTCAGGAGTTCTCTTTGAGTACGCCATGATGAACTCACAAACATAGTATCCGCAGTAGTTGTTACCCTGCTCCTGCCTTAGAACCCACTTTTACGAAAAAAAATCAATTAGGGTGAATTGAAATCATCATATGGTGTTAATTGAATATAAATGTGTAGTTATAGTACTTACTTTGTGTGCGATTACATCCAGTGGCTCTTTGCAATGTTTTATTTTTTGTTCCTCAATTAACCTTTTCCAAACCCTACTCCCAATAAAATAAAAAAATAATTTAACCTTTAATAATTGTTGAGAGATCGGCGCCATTATATATATGTTGTTATAGAGAAACTAAATTAATTACCCTTGTATAATATCTATCATGTCTTGATACTCCGTTTGTGATTTTCTCAACGAGTCTAAGATTTTCAATCTACTATTGGCCATATCGATGACCATCAATATCCAGTGATTGTTGCATAAACATATATATATATATATATGTGTGTGTGTGAGAGAGAGGTAACTAGCTAGTAAGAAAATATTGATGTCCCATATATATGATCGACATTAATTACTTATAATAACACTCACTTGAAGTTGTAGGGGAAGAGTATCTCCTTCTTGTCGCGTTGGTTCACTAAGAAATTCATGAGATTTCTCTCAGGTTCTGGCTTATAATCCTTCGGGGGGTTAGGGTGTTTGAATACGACATACGGATCAACGAACCCAACATCATTATCCTTTCTCTTTCTAAGTTCTGTTATCTCATATCTGCATACATGAAAATAGTGAATATATATTGTGAATATATAATAAAGAAATTGTGAATATAGTAGAAAATAATCACACTTACAGACAATAGCAGCTAATGAGACTTTTGTCGAGAGAGTCCAGGTGGCATAGTTGGTGTAATTCTAGAAGCTCGACATAGATAATGTCATTGCCACGGAAGTAATGGTGGTTTCTAATTCTGACAGAAATATAGATTTGTCCCGCAGCAGATGCCGACATGTACCACTCGTTTAGCAGGTACATTTGCGTACCCAGTTCATCTAATTTCTCTGGGTTGTATAGACTCTGGCCTGCTACAAACTTCTTGTAAGGATCCACTTCTGGAGCAGATGGTCCTTCAGCGAGCACTTGGGCAAGGTTCAAACCAGTGTTGTGATAAAACTGAAGCAACGACTCATAGCCGCCTACCTCCTCCATTAAGTTTAAGTTTGAACCATATTCGTTAGGAACGACAAGGGGGGATTGATTGTTGCGATTGTTGTCCGAGTTGTGCAACACCTTTCCCTACTGTCTTCTTTTTTTGCGCCGCCTCATATGACTTGGTGAGAGAGCGGTCATAGTCCGATATCGGTTGTTTCGCGGCGCTCTTAAAAGAATCCCGTTTTTTTTGTTCCACCTTCTTTCTTAGCTGATCCGGAGGTAGGTAGAAGTATGATTTCTCCGGATTATCCCTCGCTCGTTGTGCCTGTTTTACACCTTCAAAGAAATCATGCACATCTTTTTGTACTGCATCCTTTAATTCCTGATCACTTTTCTCATAAGATAGTTTTTGGGGAACTGGATGAGTACTTGCTTTCTGCTTCTTTGTCGATGGGTGGGGCAACGGCTTCGTTTGCGGGGCGGACCTCTTAGGGGCTGGCTTCCTTGGAGGCGGGGGAGGCGTTGGAGACCGCCTTGGAGGCAGTGCAGACTTTGGAGGCGGCGGAGGCGTTGGAGACCTCGGCGAAGGAGTTGTGGACTTCCTTAGAGGTGGCGGAGGAGTTGGAGATGGTGGGGATGCAGCAATGCCTTCAAAGGCGTCATCATTGCCCTGAGCACTATGATGGTCGGGAGAAGCAACAACTGGACTTAGGTTGGCGGAGGCCCTGCTTTGTGAGTACAAAAAATAATGAGATATAAGTAAATGCTTATTATTAGTCATGCCCATAGAAAATTATCAAAAAAATGTTTTGTTAACTTTTGTCCGCACCTAATGTCTGCTGGCGGTGGAGCAGACGCCCCAGGGATAATGATGTAGCGCTTGCACCATAGTATATATGCCTTCTCTGCTTCTCCTAGAGTCTTCTCTCCATCACCTCCAGGAATGTCAAGAACTAGATCCTCATAACCTTTGCTCACTTGGTCCACTGCAACCCTAGCATATCCAGGTTGTATTGGTGCCCCATGGATTCTTAGTGTCTTGGTAGGGTCTGGAGGAGTAAAAACACCGACAGCGACCTTGATTGTGTCATTCCCCCTTGGAACATGTAGCTCAATTGATGTCATTGGAATAGTGACATCATCCACGGGGAAGCGCAGCGCTGCGTCATCTTGCTTTGGCAGCTCAGTGGAAGCGCAGCTGCTTTTCAACTGACCAGGGGGGGCTAATATTAACATTCATTCCTGGCTCTGATGCCTGCCTCTGAGCACTCATTGCTATCTGTACTTGCTTTCTGATTTCTTCCTGCATTCTTGCTTCCATTACTTTTTCTCGCTCCTTTGCTTCAAGCACCATTTCCTCCAACACTGCCACCCGCGCTGCTTGCTCCTCCTTGCTTCTCTGGCGGCTTCGGTAGGTTTCCCTGTCATCAGGAAAACCATGAACCCATGGAGTGTTGCGTCCTAAGCCTCTGGTTCGGCCAGTGTGTTCAGCAGTTCCGATGGCATACGTCAGCTCATCCTTCTCTCTATTGGGCTTGAATGCACCAATCTCTTTGGCTTCTATAGCAAAAGCCAATCGGCATGCTGCTGTTTCGAGTTTTGGCCCATACACTGCTCGACCGGTCTGTGGGTCGAGTCTTCCCCCATGACCGAAAAACCAATTCTTCGAGCGTAGGGGCCACTTGGCTGATTTTGGTTTGATCCCCTTGGCAATAATGTCCGCTTCCATTTTTTGCCACTTCGAAATGGTAGTATCGTAGCCACCTGATCCCATGTCATGGTGGTATACCTTTTTCGAGCATTCTCTTGGTTCCTTCTCACCCGTGCCTCACCCTCTTCTGATGTCTTGTACTATACGAAAGCATTCCAATAGGCCCTCTGTTTCGAGATCGGGCCCTTAGCAGTAACCCAATTCGGCGTTTTGTTCTTCTTGATGTATGTGTTGTATAGGTATTTCTTCCAAGTCTGGAATTGTGTGGCCATCTTCTTCATAGCCCACGATCGAACTAGATCCTTCAATTCATCATCATTGATATCATCATAATCATCCGCTTGCAACGTGAAATGGGCAAGGATATCATTCCAGAGCAAATTCTTGTCAACATCAGGGACAAAACTAACATCAGGCTCGTTGATCTTTTTCTTCCATTCACGGATACTGATTGGAATTCTGTCCCTTACAAGGTACCCACAGTGTTCCACGAATTTCCTTTTATGTGGACCAAGTGGTTCGCCTGTCTCGATCTTGAATTCCGATATTATGTACCGGCCCTCCAGTGGTTTCTTCGGTCCTCGAACATTTTTGCTCTTCGCCGTTGTGGTCACCGATCTAGAGGGCTACATATAAAAAAATAATAAATAAATATCTTTTGTACATAGAAATATATACAATATTCCACATATAATATATATTTAGTATATATACCTCGCCTGTATTTTCTTGCAAAACATTTTCTTGCTCATTTTCAAGAGCTAGATATTGACTTCCGTCATCAACATCCTGCGCATCACCTCCAGCAATAATATTCATCATTTCTTCATCCATGTTGTCTCCCGGGGCAGCCATATCTAACAAATTTAACAAAATCTAAGTCACATATATAAACAATTCATATATGTACAATTCGCCCTAGCGAGAACGACAATTCGCCCTAGCGAGAACGACGATTCGCCGTAGCTAGAATGACAATTCGCCCTAGCAAGAAGGAAAAATCGCCCTAGCAAGAACGACGAATTCGCCCTAGCGAGAGCGACGATTCGCCCTAGCGAGAAGGGCGAATCGTCGTTCTCGCTAGGGCGAATTCGTCGTTCTCGCTAGGGTGAATTCGCCCTTCTCGCTAGGGCGAATCGTCGTTCTCGCTAGGGCGAATTTGCCCTTCTCGCTAGGGCGAATCGTCGTTCTCGCTAGGGCGAATCGTCGTTCTTGCTAGGACGAATCGCGGCGTACGTTGCTACGCATATACAACACAACGGGGCGGCGTTGCTCCGCATATACAACAACGGGGCAGCGTTGCTCCGCATATACAACAACGGGGCGGTGTTGCTTCGCAGTTACAACATACACTGCATACACACAAGTCATATACCATACACACAATGCAAGTCATATATCGTGTGCTCGGCGGTGAGCTTCGGTGGGCATCGGGGCAGTGATGGCCGGCGTCGAGGGTCGGCGTAGGGCCGGCGGCGTAGTGGCAGTGCGGGCGGCGTAGGGTCGGCGTAGGGCCGTCGATCCGGGGCGGCGTGTCGGTGTGGCATAGGGTCGGGGCGCCGGTGGGCCGAACTGGTGGGGGTCGGGGGCCGGCGCGAGGTGGAGGAGGGGCATCGGTGGGCGTGAGGTCGAGGAGGGGCGCCGGGGCACCGATGGCCGAGCGGTGGGGGTCGGGGGCCGGCGTCGGGGCGCCGGTGGGCCGAGCCGGTGGGGGTCGGGGGCCGGCGCAAGGTCGAGGAGGGGCGCCGGTGTCGTCGAGGTGGGCCATGTCGGCGAGGTGGCGTGTGGGCGAGGTGCGGCGTCGACGTCGGCGTCGGCGTCGGCGGCGGTAGACTTAGGGCAGTGGGGAGGAGGAAGAAGAGGGGTCGGGCGGGCGATTATATAGGTGGAGAACCTTTAGTCCCGGGCTCAACCACCAGCCGGGACTAAAGGTCCTTTAGTCCCGGGCGTTCACAGGGCCCGGGACTAAAGGTCCCTGAGGGGCTGGGGCGGGAGCAGAGGAAAATACCTTTAGTCCCGGGCGTCGTCACCAGCCAGGACTAAAGGTGTTTTGGCGGGCAACAAACACGCAGTTTCACTGCCCACCAATTCATTAGGATTTTATTTTGCTTTATTAAATACAATTGATAAAATGTTTGTTAAATGCACAGAAAATTAAATACAAGGCATAAAAATGTTTTAAAAAAATATAGATTCTATTTTGCTTTATTGTACACAGCAAAATTCTGTGACCTAAAGTTTTAATTTTTTAACAAGTTTTAAAACATAATATTGTGTTTAAATTACTATTTCGATAATGCAAAAATATAATGTTTAATTAAATTCAGAAAAACTCTTGTGTTTTGACTGGAAATTTGTTTTCACATCATTTGAACGTGACATTATCCCACTATCAAACATAAATTTGTTTTCACATCATTTCAACGCGACATAATCCCAACATCAAACATAAATTTGTTTTCACATCGTTTCAACGTGACATAACCCCACATTCAAACATAAATTCACAATTATTACATAATATCTCAAATACACACTATTGAACATCAATATATATATATCAAGCGGGCACAGTAGTGAACTTCTTCTTGATGTATGTCCCTTGGTTATGATCGTGCCGTAACCATGGAGTGTCCTCATCGTTTAGCTGGATGCTAGGGTCTTTATTCACTGTGAAGGGTGAAATTCGGTCATCCTTTTCATAATCTTCTGACATGTCTGACTTGTCTTCGATTCCGACGATGTTTCTTTTTCTTGAAAGAACTATGTGGCGCTTTGGCTCATCATTGATTGGGTGGTTGTCGTTTTTCCCTCTCTTCGGTTTTGTAGACATATCCTTGACATAAAACACCTGAGTCACATCCTTCGCAAGGACAAATGGTTCGCCTTTGTACCCAATATTGTTAAGGTCCACTGTTGTCATTCCATACTGGTTGTCGACTACTATGCCGCCTCTAGTCGTCTTTACCCACTGGCACTTGAACAAAGGTACCTTAAAATGAGATGCATAGTCCAATTCCCATATCTCCTCTATGCGGCCATAATATGTTTGCTTGTTCCCACTAGGGTCAGTGGCATCTATGCGGACACCACTGTTCTGGTTGGTGCTCCTTTTATCTTGTGCTACTGTGTAAAATGTATTCCCATTTATCTCATACCCTTTGTATGTGAGGATATGCCACGATGGCTGCCTAGCCAACAAATACAACTCCTCATCAATACTCTCATCACCCTGACATTCTTTTCGCAACCAGTCGCTAAAAGTTTCCATATGCTGACGCGTAATCCATGCTTCAGACTTCCCTAAGAACTCAGATCGGAGGAGGTTCTTGTGTGTCTCGATATACGGATCTACCAAGGCGGAGTTCTGTAGAACTATGTATTGTGCTTTATTGAAATAATCATCACCCTTACCAATATATGTTTTCTTCCCTAGTGTCCCCTTTCCACTTAGTCTCCCCTCGTGTCGCGATTCAGGAACACCAATCGGGTTAATATAGGGAATGAAGTCAACACAGAACTCAATGACCTCCTCTGTTCTGTAGCCCTTGACGATGCTTCCTTCTGGCCGAGCACGGTTATGAACATATTTTTTTAGGACTCCCATAAACCTCTCAAAGGGAAACATGTTGTGTAGGAACACAGGACTGAGAATAGTAATCTCCTTGACCAGATGAACTAGGAGGTGTGTCATGATATCAAAGAAGGAAGGAGGGAACACCAACTCAAAGCTGACAAGACATTGAACCACATCATTCTGTAGTTTTGCTAGATCCATTGGATCGATTGCCTTCTGAGAAATTGCATTGAGGAATGCACATAGCTTCACGGTGGCTAGACATACATTTGGCAGTAGAATTCCTCTTAATGCAACTGAAAGCAATTGAGTCATGAGCACGTGGCAGTCATGGGACTTTAAGTGTCCAAATTTCTTCTCTGGCACATTTATTATACCCTTTATATTCGAGGAGAATCCAGACAGTTCCTTAATGCTATCTAGGCATTCAAACAAGCTGTCCTTCTCTTCTTTGCTAAGAGTGTAGCTGGCAGGACTTAAGTACTGGCGTCCATCATCTGTCTTCTCTGGATGCAGGTTGTCTTGTTCTTTCAAACACCGCAGGTCCTATCGTGCTTCAATTGTGTCCTTAGGCTTCCCATACACGCCCATGAAGCCTAGCAGGTTCACACAAAGATTCTTCGTCAGGTGCATCACGTCGATCGCGCTGCGGACCTCTAGGACTTGCCAATAGGGTAGCTCCTAAAATATGGACTTCTTCTTCCACATGGGTGCGTGACCGTTGGCGTCCTTCGAAACAGGTTGGCCGCCAGGTCCCTTTCCAAATATTACTTTCACATCATTGACCATATCGAGGACGTCCTCACCAGTTCGGTTGCGAGGCTTGGTCTAGTGGTCTGCCTTACCTTTAAAATGCTTGCCTTTCTTTCTTACGGGGTGATTTGCAGGAAGAAATCGTCGATGCCCAAGGTACATGACCTTGCAACACTTTTTCAAGAATATACCTTTCATGTCACCGAAACAGTGCGTGCATGCATTATATCCCTTGTTTGATTGTCCTGAAAGATTACTTAGAGCTGGCCAATCATTGATTGTTACGAACAACAATGCTCGCAGGTCAAAGTGCTCCTGCTTGTGCTCATCCCACATGCGTACACCTGGCTTGTTCCACAAAAGTAGAAGTTCTTCAACTAGTGGCCTCAGGTACACATCGATGTCATTGCCAGGTTGCTTTGGGCCTTGGATGAGCACCAGCATCATAATAAACTTACGCTTCATGCATAACCAGGGAGGAAGGTTTTAGATACATAGAGTAACAGGCCAAGTGCTGTGACTACTGCTCTGCTCCCCAAAAGAATTCATACCATCCGTACTTAAAGCAAACCTTAAGTTTCTTGCGTCACTTGCAAACTCGGGGAATTCTCTATCGATTGCTCTCCACTGGGACCCATCAACAGGGTGTCTCAACATATTGTCTACCTTACGGTCTTCTTTATGCCATCGCAACAACTTTGCATGGTCTCTGTTTCTAAAAAGACGTTTCAAGCGTGGTATTATAGGAGCATACCACATAACCTTGGCAGGGATTTTCTTCTTGAGACGTTCGCCCTCAACATCACCAGGGTCATCTCGCCTGATCTTATACCGCGGCGCATGACATACAGGGCATGCATCCAACTTCTCGTACTCCGTGCCACGGTAGAGGATGCAGTCATTAGGGCATGCATGTATCTTCTGGATTTCTAATCCTAAAGGGCAGACTACCTGTTTTGCTTCGTACGTAGTGCTGGGCAATTCGTTATCCTTCGGAAGCATCTTCTTTTGGATTTTTAGCAACTCCGCGAATCCCTTGTCAGATACACCATTCTTTGCCTTCCATTGCAGCAATTCCAATGTGGTACCTAACTTTTTCTACCCCGCATCACAAGTTGGGTATAGCAATTTCTTGTGATCCTCTAGCATGCGGTCGAACTTGATCTTCTCCTTTTCACTTTCGCATTCTCTTTGTGTGTCACGAATGGCCTGACCAAGATCGTCAGCGGGCTCCTCCTCTGCCCCCGCCTCTTCTTCAGCAGGTTTCTCCTTTGCCCCCACCTCTTCTTCAGCTTCCCCCATTGCAGTATCATTGAAGGCACCATATTCAGCAAAAATGTCATCATCGCCCCATTGTTCTTCTTCACCTTCTTCCATTAAAACTCCGGTTTCTCCGTGCTTCGTCCAAAAAATATAGTTTGCCATGAAACCCGACTTGAACAAGTGTGAATGAAGAGTCTTTGAGTTAGCATATTCCATCATATTCTTACATACGGCACATGGGCAACACATGAAACCATCGCGTTTGTTTGCCTCGGCCGCACGTAACAAAGAATGCACGCCGTCCATGAACTCTTGTGAGCGACGATCAGCATTGTACATCCAATGCCGACTCATCTGCATTACATGACATAAATACCGTATTAAAACCTAGAACATAATTAGTTAACTATACAACATGCATACCACCACAAAAGCTATAAATTTAAGAAAGCCTCGCTACAATGTAGACAATCCCAACTACCACTATAAACACTAAAGCTAAAATGCACTTCAGCAGAACAAGGATTTCGCGACTAATCTCAACTAAAACAAACAGATCTACCATTTGTTCAACATCTTTGGGCTTTTTTGGCTGGATCACTGCATCATTAGCCACCATATCTACCTGTTGTGCAAGATATTTTTGCACGAGTTCAACATATTCTTCCTCTCAGTAGAAGCCTGAACATCCAGTGCCATCCCACTGAATTTAAAACATAAATTAGAACTTTAATCACAACCATCATGAAAATAGGTATAAACTAACCATAGTCATTAAATACGATAAAATAACTCACATTGCGATCCGGACACTTGTAGAAAATGCGACCCTTGTTCGGACCCTCCTTCTTCACTCGGTACTCCATCACAATCTTCATCTCATCACAACACTTGCCGCATGCAATGAGTGGGAGGCCCGGTCTAAGTCACTTTGGGAACCCATGAGAGGCCGAGGACCCGGAAACAGTTGCCATCTACTCTCTATACTCATTTTTTAATACACTATAAATTTCTCATTTTATAATCAAATAAAATTAAAAAAACTCTAAAATTCTCTATATCTCTAAACAATGAAGTGTGCTATGCATGCTATAAATGAACGGTGAATACTAGTTTTTAATAGCTACTTTAACCTTCCTTAATGTAAATATGCAAACTTTAAGTGATTTTGAGCTTAAATTGCTTACAAATGAAAAAAACCACAATAAAAAACTATATATATATAATTATATATAGTGAACAAAATGAGATAAGACAATGGTGAAATATGAGAGTTTGAAGTTGGTAACTTTTAGAACCGAAGAATCGACGGAGGAATCGAAGAAATCGACGGAGAATCGAAGAAGAATGGATGGAAGAGCGAGAACACTGAGCTCTCGGACGGGCTCGGGGAGGAAGAAGCCGGCCGGTATATATAGAGTGGACCTTTAGTCCCGGTTGGTGGATCCGACCGGGACTAAAGGTATGTTTTCAGCCATGGGCCACGCCACCAGCCGGGACAAGAGCTTTACTCCCGGTTGGATCCACCAACCGGGAGTAAAGGTCGACCTTTAGTCCCGGTTGGTGTATCCAACCAGGACTAAAGGTCCTCTGCTACAACGACCTGGCGTAGGAGCCGTTGGGCAGGGACCTTTAGTCCCGGTTGGATCCACCAACCAGGACTAAAGGTCTCTCTAGTCCCGGGTGCAAAAAATGCCGGGACTAGAGCCTGATTTGGCCCTTGGATCAAAGGTCTGTTCTCTACTAGTGTATTTTCTTTTTCTCTCTTCCAACTCTATCTTTTTCTCCAATGGGAGTGCGACACGAGCTCCCTAGAAACTGGTGGTTTCTTCCCAATGGCGATTTCATGGTTTTTTGGTGCATTGGGTCAAGAGTAGACCTGGTTTCTTCATGAAGAGACCATTTCTGTGATTTTTGCTCTCTTTCTTCATTAATTACGTTGCCATGTCAGTATTTTGCCTACGTGGCAAGTCATTTAATGAGGATAAAAACCATCATCAATGCACTATTGGAACTGCCCTAAATGTAGATAAAAAAAATAACTAATTATACAGTTTGATTGTAAATTACGAGACGAATCTTTTAAGCCTAGTTAGACTATAATTAGACAATAATTATCAAATACAAACGAAAATGCTATCGTACCGAATACTAATTCGTAACGACGATCTAAACAAGGCCCTAGTTTAAATGCTGCCAAAGCCTGCTCGTGACTCTGACCTCGAAACCAACCCCACACAGAACATAGCGTAAAAAAAATGAAAAATCAGCACACGCCTAATAAAAGATAATAGACGGTAATAATAATAACTAATAAGTCATCCGATCAATGGAATTTTGTCTTGGAAACGGAGGACTTTATTGCATGCCTGAAGCAGTACATCAAGTTGACACACGACTTTGAGATTTTTTTCTTAGAATGGTAAGAACATTTCAATTTATTCCACAAATCCTTGCAATAATAAGAATAGAGTTCTCTTCCATCAAATCGAATCCAAGCAGCCTAGCCCGGGCACAACATAAATACAAGTCGATATCAACTATATATGTATTTATGACATTATTAAGATGAATTATTATTGAATGGCGATATTGAACAATTATTTGCGAAACCGATTTGCAAAAGAGCAAACAGCCGGTCGACACGACGACGCCAAACGCAAAGAGCTCCCCATAATTCCCACTCCCCTGCCAGATAAACAAGTGGCCGGAGACCTGGCCTGGCTTCCTCCCCCCGGTCTGCTCCCCTCTACTAAAACGTGGGCATTAACAAGGACACCCCCACCACAAGGAGGAGGCATGGACCTCCAATGGCGACCCTGCCGATCTCGTACCGGCCCCTCCCCCTCTACCGTACCCTCATATACTATATATTCATATATATATAGATATATATCGCCGAATAGTGTGCACAGTCTCTCCCATGCTCTCTCTCAAGTCGTAGGTGCTCTCTCCGTAGTACCACTCACCAGAAAGAAATCTTGTTGCAAGTACTGGAAACACCATGATCTGTTTTTACATGCTGTGGTTAGCGGCGTGCTGCCTCCTCCTGTACAGCGTCCGATTCAGCTGGTCCGGCTGCAGCCATGGCAGCGGGCCCAGGAGCTACCCGGTGATTGGGTGCCTGGTGGCCTTCTACCAGAACCGGTGGCGGCTGCTGGACTGGTACACTGAGTTGCTGGCGGCGTCGCCGACGCAGACGATCGTGGTGGACCGACTGGGCGCGCGGCGGACCGTGGTGACCGCGAACCCGGCGAACGTTGAGCACATCCTCAAGAGCAACTTCGGCAACTACCCCAAGGGGAAGCCCTTCACCGACATCCTAGGCGACCTGCTCGGCACGGGGATCTTCAACGTCGACGGCGAGCTGTGGTACGCGCAGCGGAAGCTGGTGAGCCACGAGTTCTCGGCGCGCGCGCTCCGGGACCTGGAGTTCGCCGTGCTCGAGGACGAGGCGCGTGAGCGGCTCGTCCCCGCGCTGTCCCTGGCCGCGGCGCGAGGCGACGCTGGCGGCGTGGTGGACATGCAGGACCTGCTCCGCCGCTTCTCTTTCGACGTCATCTGCCGCGTGTCGCTGGGCGTTGACCCCGGGTGCCTGGACCCGGCATTGCCCGAGGCGCCCAGGCTGGCCGCGGCGTTCGACGCGGCGGCCGGGATCATCGCCAGGCGCGGCGCCGCGCCCGTGGCCGCCGTGTGGAAGGCGAAGCGCGCGCTGGACGTGGGCTCCGAGCGACGGCTGCGCGAGGAGATCAGGGTCATCCACGAGGCCGTCATGGACCTCATCCACATCCGCAAGAAGGAGTGCGGCCTGCAGCAGCCGCAGGAGGTCAACGCCGGCGGGCGGAGGAGCGACCTGCTGTCGCGGATGATCGAATGCGGGTACCCGGACGAGGCGATCCGCGACATGGTGATCAGCTTCATCATGGCCGGCCGCGACACCACGTCGTCGGCGCTGACTTGGTTCTTCTGGCTGCTCACCCGCCACCGCGACGTGGAGCGGGAGGTCCTGCGGGAGATCACTGGCGGAACTGGTGCCAGCCACGCCGCGGGCGGGCAGGGCAAGATGCGCGTGCTCCACGCGGCGCTGTGCGAGACCATGCGTCTGTACCCGCCCGTGGCGTGGGACTCGAAGCACGCGGCGGCCGGGGACGTGCTCCCCGACGGCACCCGTGTGGAGCGCGGCGACCGCGTCACCTACTTCCAGTACGGGATGGGGCGGATGGAGTCCATCTGGGGCGCCGACGCCGCCGACTTCAGCCTGCAGCGCTGGCTATCCCTGCCGGAGGACAACGCGCCCCCCGCCGCGGTTGCCGGCGTGTCGCCGTTCAAGTACCCGGTGTTCCAGGCGGGCCCGCGGACGTGCCTGGGCAAGGAGATGGCATTCGTGCAGATGAAGTTCGTGGCCAGCACCGTGCTCCGAAGGTTCGAGCTCGTCCCCGTCGAGGAGGGCCGCGTGCCGGTGTTCCTGCCCCTGATGACGGCGCACATGGCAGGCGGGCTCAACGTGACGGTGAGGAGCAGAGTCGGGGAACCCACCATTGCCACCGCTGCGGCGGCGTCTGGGAATTCGAATTGACTATATTCTCCACTCGATGCATCCCATCCCCGGCCAGTAAGTACGACAAATTGAAATCAGGATTGTTTAGTTCCTACTTATTATTACAGTTAAAATTCATGAGGACTTCCCGCCACGTAGTGTTTTTGCTGCTCATTGCAGACAGCAGTGTACACTTTTGTACGATATGGATCATGATCATATGAAAGAGATACACAGCACACAGCAAGCATACATATTTGCAGCTATCCAGCAAAGATACTATATATATATATATATATATATATATATATATATATATATATATATATATATATATATATATATATTTGCCATTATTTCTGTTCACAAACAATCAATTGTATCTATCTATCAATATATACAAATATATACTGTCCACGTCATGAATTGGACGCATCATGTGTGGGTGTAAGATCATCTTCGAGCTAGAAGCCGTAGCAAGTTTGCTGATCATGGCAAACATGATGAATAATATGGAGACAACTACTCCGATCCAACATGTTTTATATTTATTTATATAATATAATTGGCGTGTTCGCTGATTGGTTTATGGGCTGATTTAGGCTGACTGGTGCTGGTTCGTTGTGAGAGAAAAACACTGTTGACCTGACTGAAATCAACAAGCGAACATGGTGAATATATATCTCTTATTTCTACCCCCCACAAAGTTCACTACCTACTACCACTGCTTACTAAGCTACGCATCAAAATTCTTATAAATTAAACATGGGTCTTCAAATCAAATTAAATCATACGTGCTAAAAAACGTTGGCATCGGTCTTGAGAGATGTGTTTCACCTACTAGTAGCTAGTATATTATATATTTTTGGGGGGGCGGGACAAACTGGCCTTTTGCTGAATGCATGCATGTTTTCGCCATGGGCGCGCAATTGCAGATTTCTTTTTGCGATGCAACATGCAAGAGACGGACTGACTAGTAGCTACTAGCTAGTAGCATGCGTGATGTGAGTTGTGGAAAGTTGACGGCCCTGTTTGCTAAGAATAATTATGCGCATAATTAAGGGGGTTAGTTGAAGGACGGACGTGTGCCCACGACGAAAGTTAGCCGTCGCCGTTGCAGGAACCGGAAGGCACACGCACGTTGTGGAAAGAAACATCACCAAGCTAAGCTAAGGTAGCCAGAGATGCTGAGACTGGGAGCAAGAGAGGCCGGCCGGCCGGGTGAGCCGGCCAGCCAGCCAGCCAGCCAGGGAGCTAGCTTGAGTAGCAACGGACGAAAGGCTAGCTAGCTAGCTCCATCATGTTTGACGGTGCCTGGAATAGAAAAATGAGTTTCCGCGTTGGTTCCATGACATGATGCATCATGGACCACGTGCAGAATACAGCAGCCAACCGCATCGCCATCGCAATATCGATGTGCCGTACCTTCACACGGAACGGAACTGTCTGCTGTGCATAGCAAGGGTCATGCTCATGCGGACGGTGTGAATTGTGTCCATCCAGTGATTAGTTGCTGATGACGATGGGGACAAGAAATAGCCCACATGCGGCTAGCTCTAAGAGTTGCATTAATTTGGGGCCAATTGGAATGGCTAGTTGTTGGTAGTGTGTTGAAATCGGCGCGCTTCCGAAGCCAGCAAGTATATACGTATGTGAAATTTTACGAGCGGCGGATTCATCATTACACTGTTTTGATTTTCGACCAGAGTTACTGTAGTGTACTTAAATATAACAAAAACAGTAGAGTGTCAACCTCACCTAATACAACGGTCCCCTCTCCTACCTTGCTAGAAACTTCAAACGACGAGCCTCTCACCCGAACATATTGGTTGACAAGTTGGTGTTTCTCGACAGTTTTCTATGTCACTGGGTTTTTTCCACATGCGTGGCCTCTCCAAGTCCCTTTCTCTGCCTTTTTAATTTGTTCCTTCACCTGTCACTAGCTAGCTCCCCATTTGTTTTAATTAATTTCCCATCCTCCTCACCTCTTCACTACTCTTTCTTAGCTAGGCTACCTAGCCCATCGTTGCAATACCATCTCACGCCATGTTGTGAAATAATCCCTGTTAATTGCACGTGAACATACACAGAGTAGAGATAAGAGAGACCATGCATATATGGATTCTACGTACGTAGGAGGTTTATCAACCACATATAGGTTTGACTAGTAGCTAGCTAGCAAAGGCAGAGGCCAAAAATCCAGAGGAAGATGTGGAGCCTGTTAACGATGCTGCTCATAGGAAACACCAAATTTTGCCAGTGGTGCTGTGGGGAAATGGGGCTATCCATAGGTCACATGTGCTTACCTTGGAGTCGTTGGACCACACTACAATTCTACACACCAACAATATCGAGGTAGATGCAAAGTTCTTGACGATGAGATTACATATTGTTGCACACGATCTGATATGTGGCCTAATTTCCCCCGACTTGGAGAGTGTGGTCTACAAGAAGGATATATTCTAGCGGCCTCTAATCAAGGGATATAATGAGATAGTAACAAAGAAGAAGGTAGGAGGAGTAACATGTCAATGGTGAAATCAGGATAAGGATCTGTTTAAGAAGGCTCATAGTCACAGCAGCTTCAACTCCTCTATCTCGTGCACTTTTTACGGCACTATATGTAGAAGTCCCTTTCTTCATTCTCTCCTCTCTAAATGAACTAGGACGCCATCGATTCAAAAAAAAAAAACTAGGATTCCATGAAGCTTTTTTTTCTTCACCAACTATCGAGCAGGAAGCTAGAAACCTGAAGATCTCCCAAAACAAATTACTAGTAAATGGTAGCCTAGATATTATAAATTTAATGTAGAATTTGTCTAATGTATGCAACCAATATATTATAATTTTATCAGGAACTATACAAAGACCCCCCCCCCCCCCCCTAGATATTTATAAATAAAATAATTCAAGAGTTCCATAAAATGAAAGCATTATTTTAGAAGCCCGTGATATGTCTTTAAATCATAGTATAGATACAAACACTTATCTACGCACACACATAGCCCCACCCCTATGAGAACCTTTCAAAGACTAACACAATATCGACGGAGTCACCACAACAGTGTTATTGTCGACGGACACGTGGCTGGCCAATGCAATAAAAGAGAAACTCCTATAAATTCTAAAATAAATACAGAAAAATACAATCAGCCACGTCAGATCTGGCACTTAAATCTGGAAGCATAGGTTCAACCACAATGAACCCATCTAGCTAAGCTACGGTAACATTTAGCTCTAATTGACTGCCTGATTGTAAGTCAGTTGAAGAACCAAAAGTGCATATATAGATAGAAAAATTTCAACCGGTTCTAGTATAAAATTGGTTTATGTTCTTAGTACCACGCGGTGGTTAGTCATCAGAAGATAAATGATCGTCAGATCCTCGGAGGAACCGTGATCTCATCCCCAAATTTTGCTTGGCTGTATTGGCTTCTTTTTGTAATTGTCTAAACATTATTTAGGGTTGGGCAGTGGACTTGGCGCACATCGTAGGTCAATGAACTTTATTTATTGTTCGCAAAAAAAAAAGTATATGAGGAATTGCGTGCTAACCATTGTTCTACCCGATGATGGCACTGATATGATTGAAAATGTCCATTTCCATCTAGAAACTAAAAGTCGTCGCACTCTAATCTAGAAATTTCAAAAGATGTACCCCTAAATTCGGTTATACAGTTGGTTTTGCATATTGGACCTTATGTCACCTGATTTTCCTATAATGACCGGCACTTGCACATCTATCTGCCTTCTGTTCTTCCTCATGTTTTCTCTGGCATATACAGTTAGTGGACTAGTGCTTCTATTTCCTCTCTCACTATCTTTGCTTGCCACTCAACCTACTTTCCACCCCCAGGCATACCTTATCATCACACCCTGTACCCATCGTTGTTTCTTAATTTGACCTCCTCCACACAGTAGCTGGTGTGCTCTCAGGACTGCTTGTGTTATTGTCAATGAAAAACCAGTATAGTTACCAGGCCACGTGAAACCATACTTAGCTTGTACTTAGTGTTGTCTTTGACCGAAGACCTTGGCCTCGTGGTGACCGAAGAGTAACATGAGAGTGAGTGGTGGTTGCAGTATGGAATGCCGTGGCTGCTTTACTCATAGGGGAGACTATTTACAGTGCTCGGGTTACAACGGGAGGACCAAAATATCTCTATTTAACCCTTGATACCAAAAGTATTTCTAATATGGTAGGGGGCATTTTGGTCATTTTAGCCTGGGACTGAACGGGAGTATAGATTGGATTTGACTTCCATCGGTGCAGATCATGTCAGGTCCAATTGGTTTGCTTTTTGAATTTCTCACCTCACCTCTCTCAGCAAAGCTAGCCTAGCCAGCCTAGGTGAGCCAAATTGGTTTTGTCGGTGATATATTTCAGCCTAATAAAGCAGAACCGTCCGAAATAATACGCTCTCAAAGACACTCATCTTTCACTAGTCACTAAGTACCTCGAAAGTGAGCTACATCGAACAGCTCCGTCGAGCACACTCCATGGGAGAAATCGAAATAATCCACGTTTTACATACAAAATCCAATAATGAGTATGAGCTTACAATACTTAGTCCATTTCATACGACCAGAGTTCTTGAAAATTATTTATTACAATACCAGAGTTTAGAGTGCGATAATTATACAGCGGAATAAAAATAAACATCTAGCGAAAACGATACAAGAATCCGTCTGTACCCACCAAACGAATCCTCCACATAAGAGTTACTCCTCAAGCTGCACCTGTAATAGAGGTAAAATAAATCCTAAGTACACAATATACTCGCAAGACTTATCCGACTAGTGAGAATATTTTTCCGACTCTCAAGGATATGATAGGCAATATGGGTTTGCTGTCTTATTTTTGTTTGCGAAAAGCATTACTAATAGTTCATCCTTACAGTCAAGTTTTATTAGCAGTCATGATTATTTCATTAGCTGACCATTATAGGTAAGCACATGTTCTATTTTCAAGCAAGGGTTGAGCAATCAGAACCATTTCACCATCTTTCATCTTCCAGTTCTTACTACGGTGCTAGATCATAGCCAAGTCGTACCATCTCATAAAAATGGTGATTCGCAAACCAATGTATTCCAGCTAAGTACCCTAAAACACACGTCCCGTTTGTACCACAGGCACAAACAAGACCAACCCATTCCACTTCTATCACGGGGTCTAGGTCCCCGTTCAAACTTGGACTCTAAGCCCCCACACTTGAGACTCGGTCTCAGTATGGTGCTTAGACCTCCACATTTCCCCGCCTCCAATCAGTTGGTCCGAAAAGAGACGGAACCCACGACAAGAGCGTAATAAGCCTTCTCGCTCCCATAAGCAAGTATGTGCTCAGGATAATAAGTCTGTGACATGACTACCATCCACAGCAATGGACGGTCCTTAATCGACACAAACAGAGAAAACAGTGTAACCAAGCTAAGCCCCGTTGGCCGCGGGACACAACATGTTACACCCACCAATACCCATACCACATCCATGTCCTGTGTCTATTTTTTCTTTCATCATTTTATTATGATAGTAAATATAATAATCACTTGTTGTGAGTAACGGCAGGTTACTCACGCTTCCGAAAACCTATGCATAGTAGCTACTTGAATCTGTACTAGTAGGACTCATAGGACAGGTATATCTATGCATGTGGTTTTTATAAAATCCTGTAACATAAATACACATCACATATATATATATTCAGTGATTATAAAAAATAAGGGTTATGCACCGGGGCTTGGCTTGGGCAGGCACCGTGTCAGCTGAGTCAGTCAGTGGTGGCTCTAGGACCTCTTCCAACATGAGAAACTTCTTCTCGTACTCCTCGATGATCTTCTTGAACTCACGATTGCCGGTGGTCACAATCTTCGCCAACTCGTTCTCTACATGCATGCGATGATGATGAAACACTTAGTATTTAGGCAATAGCAACTCTTAAACCAAAAATATGCATACTAAGCTACTAAGCTAGCTCTAATGACTAAGATACCAAGCTAACTATCATTTTTACCAAGCAAAGTGTTGGGTTCAACTATCAAACACCTAGCTTTACAAATGAAGGATATATCTTTATTTCTACTAATGATTTAATGTATATTTGAAATAAAGAGCATTTAACTATCCTAATGTTTAGTCTATTATAAAGCTACAAAAATCATAGTGAGCATATAATAATACCATGAAGCTACTATAAAATTTTTAAGGCTAAAGCTATCACCAATTTACCATAAAAATTCCTACAACAATTAGCTTAATAATATTGAGCACTCTCAAATGATTTAATAGCTCCTAGTATCAACATGTATATATATGAACTAAATATACTAATAGATAGAGCACAATTTTAGAAACCTAACAAAATTTGTTTCGCAATTTTTGGACACCAACAAGATTTTGTATGATTTACCAAAGATCAGCTCCAAATTAAATTAGAAAACTATTTCCAATTCCTTATGAAAAAGAAAAATGAATTCTCCCACGCAGCCCATGTGACGCAGCGCGTGGCGGCCCATGGTGTGGCCCACGTGAGGCCGGCCTGCAACGCGAGATGGCCCACGGCGAGGGGAATCCCGTGCGCGCTAGCGATTTAGCAAAAGAGACCTCGCACTTCTCCTAAATTATAACTAAGTACTAACATTATTTGCCCCTCCCTCAGAACTTCTCATTTAACCCCCTAGCCTTTCCCTAATTCACCCATGTGCACCCTCGGCAACTCAGTGTACGACGGCGTGGCGAGTGGCGACACTAGGCGCTTATGCCAGCCACCAGGGAACTGTGTAGGCCCACCTAACTGGCCGGTCACCATCTCTGACCCGAGCGGCTATGCTAAGCGGCGGTGTAGGGTGACACGACTGGCTGGGAAAGGGTGTAGCAATGCGCAGCCATCCACATTGGTGGCGCCACTATTCCGGTGGGCTAGGGTAGCTATAGGCCTAATTGGTTAGCTCATGAGCATTAGGAGGCTACCATGGACCAGTCTGAGGTGATGATTGGGGCAAAGGATGACGGAGGAAGGCTGACCACGTGTGATCGAGCCGTGCGGCAGTGCATCGTGGCGTCACGGCTGCGTCCATGATGAAGGGGAGGCGGTAGTGATTTGGCTAAGGCGCATAGGGTGAATAGGGAGTCAAGGCGATGCTAGTGGTGCAGGTGAATTGGCTTAGGAGGGACGGTGAGAGGGCCGCCCACATCCGTGTCTGGACACGGCCTTATTGGCACGGCGGTGGGAGAAACTCCAAAATTAGAGCTTGGCCGTGCTCGCTTCAAAGTTGGGTGGGGTCGAGCAGCGGGAGGACATGATGGTGAAGCTATGGGTACGCTGAATTGAATGGAGGTGATCGTTCGCTGGGTAAATTGAATGGCTCGGCTTGTGGTGACAGTGGAAGGAGAAGAGAAAAAGAGAGAGATGAGGCACGGCAAGTGGCTCGGCTCGTCCTCGCCTTGGCGGGATGCAGTCGGCAAGATCATGGAGGCATGCACGCAGGTGCTACGGACAAGCGCGCGCGTCCCCAACTAACATGGCTCACATGACCACAAGTTCTTAAATGACAAGGCGACGGCAAGATTGGCCACATGCGCATGGCAGTGGTGGCCTCGAACTGGGCTGGCAGCGGAGCAGAGGGTACAGCGGACAGGTGCAGACACGACAACGATGCGATGGCAGCGGCAGCGTCGCGGCGCAAGGTGGGTCGGTAGTGCGGCAAGGCAACAGTGCGCGGACACGACGGTAAGGTGATAGCGCCGGCAGTGGCTTCATCGTGGCATGGGGCGGGCAGTAGCAGCTCTGCACGACGAGGCTAGCGGCAGCCGGTCCATAGCCAGGTCAGAGACAGCCGTGGCCAGCCACGCACGATAGCGCACGCACGCGTGACTAATGCAGCGATGTCGAGCGGTCGAGCGTGGTGACCGCGCCCATGCGGCCAACCAGCCCGAGACCGAGTCGTGCACAAATTCTAAAGCGCCTATAAGAACTAAACGATTGCTTCAGGAGCCAAACCATCTTGACCATGCTCAATAGGGCATATGAGACTACAAAATTGAGCTAAAACACTACACCACCCCTTAACCCAATCTCTCAAAATAATTTGCTAAACATAGCAATGTCTAGCTGTTGGCAGACTTAAAAATTTTCTAAGTTTTGAGCTGAACTTGATTTCAATTTGCAATTTATAGGCTAGTAGAAATATTAGCTAGTAATATCATTTTTCGACAGCAAGTATTTCACTGTCATCTATAAAGTTTGTACTTTAAACTTTATTTAAGTACCATGCACATGCTCTATAGCATTCTTGTTCAATAAAAATTTGTTTTAAACCCTTCTTAATATACATGAACTGTTGAATTAACTTTCATTTAATATTTTTATTGATCATTTTAAGTTACAAGAAATTTATCTACACACTCTATCACATGCATTAACACATAAACATGATGCTCATGGCATATTTTAGTAAATGATTTAGGGTGTAACACAAGGGTGTTACAACTCTCTCCCTTAAACAAAATCTCGTCCTGAGATTTCATGTGAGTGTCTAGTGTAGAAAAAGGGTAAGAGTGAGCTTTTAACATAAACTATTACCTCGGCACTCTGGGGAGAAGATGGGGATAATCCTCCAAAATATAACTCTCCTATTCCCAAGTTGCTTCGTCCTCCAAATGATTTTGCCACTGGACTTTATAAAATTTCACCACTTTGTTTCTAGTAACTCTCTCTTTTTCATCCAAGATTTTGACAGGATGCTCAATATAAGAAAGATCAGGTTGGAGAGGGAGTCCTTCAATTTCCACCACTTCCTCAGGAACTCATAAACACTTCTTTAATTGGGAAACATGAAAGACATTATGTACTGTTGAAAAAATATCCAAAAGTTGGAGACGATAAGCAACAGCACCACATCGCTCCAAAATCTTATAAGGCCCGACATAACAAGGAGCTAACTTTCCATGGACCCCGAACCGATGCACACCTCTCATCGGGGATACCTTTAGGTACACATGGTCACCAACTTCAAACTACAAGAGCCTTCTTCGCTTGTCCGCATAAGTTTTCTAATGATTCTGAGCTGCCTTTCGAATAACTCTGAATAACACTAACTTGCTCTCGAGCTTCCTTGATAAAATTAGGTCCAAAGTAACCACAATCACCCACTTCAACCCAGTTAAGAGGTGTTCTACATTTCTTGCCATACAGGGCCTCAAAAGTTGCCATATGAATGCTTTCTTGATAGCTATTGTTATAGGAAAACTCAGCTAAAGTCAAGCATTCATCTCACTTTTCTGGAAAAGAGATGACACAAGCTCTCAACATGTCTTCAAGTACCTGATTGACTCTTTTTGTCTGATTGTCAGTTTGCGGATGATAAGCCAAACTTCTAAGGAGACAGGTACCAGGACATTTCTAGAGTTGCTCCCAGAAGCGAGAGATAAAGACTGACTCTCTATCAGAAACAATGGTAAGAGAAACTCCATGCAAGGTTACAATCCAATCAAAATACAGCTTAGCATACTTCTTGGCTGAATACCTTATATCCACCGAAAGGAATTGAGCAGACTTGGTAAGGTGATCCACAATGACCCAAATAGAGTCATACCCCTTTGCCGTGTGGGGCAAACCCACAACAAAGTCCATGGAAATATCCTTCCATTTCCAAACAGGGATAGGCAAGGGCTGTAGAAATCTAGGCGTACGCATATGATCTGCCTCAACCCTTCCACAAATGTCACATTTTGAGATGTATTTGGTAATATCCAGTTTCATATTTGGCCACCAATACAAGTGACGCAAATCATGATACATCTTGTTACTTCCCAGATGAATGGATAATTTAGAGTTGTGAGCTTCATCCAAAATTTTTCTTCTAAGTTCATCACTTGAGGGAATCACCAATCGATTCTTGAACTTCACCACACCTTAATCATCAACACTGAAATGAGGACCACGCCCTTCGTCAATTAATTTCTTAATATGCGCAATTTTTGAAGCATCTTGCCTTTGCTCTATAATAATTCGCTCAAGTAAATCCGAGACTGGAGCAATATGGTCTAACACCTCAGAATGGTTGAGAGGCAAAGATTCTTCTTCAACTTGATGCGACTTCTGATTTAAGGCATCAGCCACCACATTAGCTTTTCCAGGGTGATAATGAACTTCTAAGTTATAATCTTTGATTAACTCAAGCCACCTCTATTGCCTTATATTCAACTCGGATTGAGTGAAAATATATTTGAGGCTCTTGTGATCCATAAAAATATGTACTTTATTTCCCAACAGGTAATGTCTCCAAATTTTTAGAGCGTGCACTACTATAGCCAACTATAAATCATGTGTGGGATAATTCAACTCGTGCTTTTTCAGTTGACGTGAAACATAAGCGATCACACGTCCGCCTTGCATAAGCACACATCCCAGTTCAGTCCTCAAGGCATCACAATACACATCAAATGACCTATCAATATCTGGTTGGGTAAGAACAGAAGCAGAGGTAAGGAACTTCTTTAGGGCTTGAAAAGCTTCTTCACAAGCCGAACTCCATACAAACTTGACATCCTTCTAGAGCAACATGGTCATTGGTTGAGCTATTTTGGAAAAATCAGTGATGAAGCATTGATAATACCCAGTAAGACCAAGGAACTGATGAATCTGATGCACTGACTTTAGAGATTTCTAATTTAACACATCCTACACCTTGTTAGGATCCACAGAGATGCCTTTAGGTGTCAGGACATGTCCCAAAAACTACACTCGATCCAACCAAAACTCACACTTGCTGAATTTAGCATACAACTTGTGCTTCCTTAATAGAGTCAAGACTATGTAAAGATGTTGTGCATGCTTTTCATTGTTCTTAGAATATATCAATATGTCATCAATGAACACCACTACAAACTTGTCCAACTTCGGCATCAAGATTGAGTTCATGAGATACATGAAGAATGCAAGAGCATTGGTAAGGCCAAAATACATGACTAGGTATTCATAAAGCCCATACCTAGTAGAGAAAGCTGTCTTTGGTATATCTTGTGGCCGAATTTTAATTTGGTGATACCTAGAATGAAGATCAATCTTTAAAAACACTTTTGCATCAGCCAACTGATCGAACAAAGTATCAATATGAGGTAAAGGATACTTGTTCTTAATAGTTACCACATTGAGAGGGCGATAATCCACAAACATCAGAAGAATGCCTTCCTTCTTTACAAAAATAGCTAGACAACCCCATGGTGAAGAACTAGGATGGATGAATCCCTTCTCCAACAATTCTTCTAACTGCTTCTTCATTTCTGCTAGTTCCTTTGGAGCCATGCAGTAGGGATGCCACAAAATAGGAGTAGTACCAGGTTCTAACTCAATGGAAAACTCCACATCCCATCAAGTGGTAACCTAGGTAGATCTTCAGGAAAGACATCCAGAAACTCATAGACCACAGGAATAAAGGCAAGGTTAGGAGAGGCTTTAGTATGAGCAACAACTAGTAGGGTGGAAACTGAAGACATAGGGAGAGACATTCTATCCTTAGAAGAAGGAAGCTTCAACTCAACAACTCTCTGCCTAAGGTTTAGGACTACCCCATAACTTCTCAACCAGTTCGTTCCTAGAATTGCATCTATGCCTTGCTCGGGCAACAACATGAACTAGAGATGTTAAGAGTGAGTTGCTAGCACTAGTCTCACCATGTCCATCCGAGTTTTAATGCACAACTGCACACCTAGAGCTCTGGTTCTATAGGCAATAGGAATAGCCATAGTAGATATATTGTGCCTTTGTGCAAACCGCATAGTCATAAATGAATGTGATGCACCAAAATCAAATAATACATATGCTGGGTGAGAATCAATGGTGAACATACCAGCCATCACGAGCTCTACCTGTGGAATCTCTTTAGCCTCAGTGAAGTTAACCTACCATGAGCGGCTCACGGGCATGTTCTTCCTGATGATAGTCCTCTTTACTAGATGAGAGTTGGCTAAAGGCTAAGAAGACTGAGTAGGCTAGTTCTGGGGGCACTCACAAGGATAGTGGCATTCCTTTCCACACTTTAAACAAGCACTCGACTTGTCCTCATGTCCCTGAGGCTGTTGCACTTGCTGAGTAGGTGCACTATACTAAGTGGAAGGTGCCTGGTGAGTCTACTGAGTCTGGCGAGACGACTATCGACCTGTAGAGTGATAGGACACCCTCCTCACAACTTGTACCTTTTGAGACTGTAGGTGACTAGAAGACCCAGTGATCACCCTCTTACGCTTCCACTCAGCCTGAGAGTCACGCTGAAGTCCCTCCATAACAATGGCATCATTCATCAAAGCACCAAAGGTCTGATAGCCCCCTATATACAGCTTCTCTTGCAAGATGCAAGAGAGATCGTGATTGAAACGGTCCATCTTCTTCTCATCAGTATCCACATGAGTCCTAGCATACTGTGCAAGATGGTTGAACTTGTTCACATACTCTATCACCATCATGTTTCCTTGCTTCAGCTCTAGAAACTTAGATAGCTTCCTGTTCAGCAAACCAGTAGGAATATAGTACTAACGAAAAGCAATGGTAAACTCCTACCAAGTCACATGGTGGTCCATAGGCTGCATGGCATTGAAAGTGTCCCACCAAGCACTGGCAGATCCTAGAAGTTGTTGTGCAGCAAAGCACACCTTTTGCTCGTTAGTCACATTGAGCAGCTAAAACTTCTGCTCTAGAATACGAAGCCAATGCTCCATGTCTAGAGGAACAACAGTTGGCATGAATGTGGGTGGGTGTGTCCCCAAGAAGTCCTAATAGGAATAGGGCCTCTCGGGACCATAGGCACCACCCCCATTCCCGCCATTGCCACCGAGGCCTCCACGAGTGAAGCCACCAGTAGCCTGTGCTAGCATTTCTAGGGCACGGGCTGACTTGCGATGAGCAGCCAACATCTTAGCCATCATCTCGGCATGGGTCATCAGAGGTGGTGGTGGTGGCAAAGGAGGAGGACCAAGGAATGGGGCCTCATGGCTCTCCCCGTTGGCGTTGCCAAAATCATCGCCACGACCATTTTTGCCCTGGTCTTCACTGGTGCTCCCACGACCTGACCTCAGGTTCATCTGTAAATAGATAGGAACCCACCATTAGGGATAAGGCCTCCATATTTAGAAACAAAAGGCTAAAGAGATGATAAGGCCCAATAATTGGTTTTTAGCGAGAACTTTTCCTTAGGAGCTAAAGCATTTCTCTTTATTTATTATCCTATCAATTTACTGTCCAAAATTACAAGTGTGGGGGTGTTTAGTTTAAGCAAGATTCTCTTTTCATGATGCATGAATCGACCTATTCGTTCGCTAAGGCCGGAATATAGCAGCATTCGTATATAATTTTTGGCAAAGCGCACACTCACTTTCCATAAACTAACGATACTTACGCAGCATAAGTTAGTGTACCTATAGAAGATTAATTAGATAAAACCAGTGCCACTATCCTAGATAGACCATATTACTAGGGCTTATACTTATTTACGTAATTTATCGCATCCTACTTTTCACAAAGCTTTTATTGGTCAAATTTGAGGTTTTGAGAAGAGTTTTTAAACTCGTAGACTCATTACTGGCTCTGATACCACCTGTAGCAGAACTGCCCAAAATAACACACTTTCGGAGGCGCTCATCTTCCACTAGACACTAAGCACCCTAAAAGTGAGCTACAACAAACAGCTCCGTCGAGCACACCCCACGGGAGAACTCAAAACAATCCACGTTTTACATCTAGAATCCAATAATGAGTACGAGCTTATAATACTTAGTCCATTTCATACAACCAGAGTTCTTGGAAATTATTTATTACAATACCAGAGTTCAGAGTGTGATAATTAAATAGCGGAATGAAAATAAACATCTAGTGGAAACGATACAAGGATCTGTCTGGTCCCACCAAAAGAATCCTCCACACAAGAGCTACTCCTCAAGCTGCACCTACAATAGGAGTAAAATAAACCCTGAGTACATAATATACTCGCAACACTTACCCGACTAGTGGGAATAGTTTCCTAACTCTCAAGGATATGATAGGCAATATGGGTTTGTTGTTTTCTTTTTGTTTGTGAAAAGCATTACTAATAGTTCATCCTTACAGCCAAGTTTTATTAGCAGTCATGATTATTTCATTAGCTAACCATTCTAGGTAAGCACCTGTTCTACTTTCAAGCAAGGGTTGAGCAATGAGAACCATTTCACAATCTTTCATCTTCCAGATCTTACTTCGGTGCTAGACCATAGCCAAGTCATACCGTCTCACAGAAATGGTGATTCACAAACTAATGTATCCTAGCTAGGTACCTTGAAACACACGCCCCATTTGTACCCTAGGCACAACCAAGACCTACCCATTCCACTCCTATCATGGGGTCTAGGTCCCCATCCAAACTTGGACTCCAAGCCCCCACACTTAAGACCTGGTCTCACTATGGTGCTTAGACCTCCACCTTTCCCCGCCTCCAATCAGTCGGTCCTGAAAGAGCCGGAACCCACGATAAGAGCATAATGAGCCTTTCCGCTCTCATAAGCAAGTATGTGCTTAGGATAATAAGTTTGTGACCTGACTACCATCCACAGCAATGGACAGTCCTTAATCGACATGAACCGGGAAAATAGAGTAACCAAGCTAAGCCCTATTGGTCATAGGACACAACCTATTACACTCACCAATACCCATACCATATCCATGTCCTACCTCCAATTTTCCTTTAATCATTTTATTATGAGAGTAAATATAATAATCACTTATTGTGAGTAACGGTAGGTTACTCACGCTACCGAAAACCTAAGCATAACAGCTACTCGAACCTGTACTAGTAGGACTCATAGGACAGTTATATCTATGCATGTGGTTTTCATAAAATCCTGTAACGTAAATGCACATCACATATATATATTTAGTGATTATCAAAAATAAGGGTTATGCATCGGGGCTTGCCTTGGGCAGGCGCGATATCAGCTGAGTCAGTCAGTGGCGGCTCTAGGACCTCTTCCTGCAAGAGAAACTCCTCCTCATACTCCTCGATGATCTCCTCGAACTCATGATCGCCGGTGGTCACGATCTCTGCCAACTCGTTCTCTACATGCATGCGATGATGACGCAACACTTAGCATTTACGCAAAAGCAACTCTTAAACTAAGAATACGCATATAAGCTACTAAGGTAGCTCTAATGACTAAGATACTAAGCTAACTATCATTTTTACCAAGCAAAGTGTTGGGTTCAACTAACAAACACCTAGCTTTACAAATGAATGATATATCTTTATTTCTACTAATGATTTAATGTATATTTGAAACAAAGAGCATTTAACTATCCTAATGTTTAGTCTATTCTAAAGCTACAAAAATTATACATTAAGTCATTATTAGAAATAAAGATATATCCTTCATTTGTAAAGCTAGGTGTTTGTTAGTTGAACCCAACACTTTGCTTGGTAAAGATGATAGTTAGGTTACTACCTTAGCCATTAGAGCTAGCTTAGTAGCTTAGTATGCATATTCTTAGTTTAAGAGTTGTTGTTGCCTAAATACTAAGTGTTGCATCATCATCGCATGCATGTAGAGAACGAGTTGGTGGAGATCATGACCACCGGCGATCACGAGTTCAAGGAGATCATTGAGGAGTATGAGGGGGAGATTCTCGTGTAGGAGGAGGTCCTAGAGCCGCCGCTGACTGACTCAACTGACACCGCGCCTGCCCAAGGCAAGCCCTGGTGCATAACCCTTATTTTTGATAATTAATCACTGAATATATATATGTGATGCGCATTTTATGTTATAGGAATGTTATAGAAACCACATGCGTAGATATATCTGTCCAATGAGTCTTACTAGTGCAGGTTCGAGTAGCTGTTATGCTTAGGTTTTTGGTAGCATGAGTAACCTACCGTTACTCACAATAGGTGATTATTATAATTACTCTCATGATAAAAATGATGAAAGGAAAATGGAGACCGAGCAGAGATATGGTAGGGGTATTGGTGGGTGTAACAAGTTGTGTCCCATAGCCATGGGGCCTAGCTTGGTTACACTGTTTTCCCTATTTGTGTCGATTGAGGACCGTCCGTTGTTGTGGATGGTAGTCAGGTCACAAACTTATTATCCTGAGCACATACTTGCTTATGGGAGTGGGAAGGCTAATTACACTCTTGTCATGGGTTCCAGCTCTTTTTCGGACCGACTGATTGGAGGCAGGGAAAGGTGGAGGTCTAAGCAACATAGTGAGATCAGGTCTCAAGTATGGGGGCTTGGAATCCAAGTTTGGACGGGGACCTAGACCCCATGATAGGAGTGGAATGGGTTGGTCTTGTTAGTGTCGGGGGTACAAATGGGGCATATGTTTTGGGGTACCTAGCTAGGATACATTGGTTCGTGAATCATTATTTCTATGAGATGATACGACTTGGCTATGGTCTAGCACCATAGTAAGAACTAGAATATGAAAGATGGTAAAATAGTTCTGATTGTTCAACCCTTGCTTGAAAGCAGAACAGGTGCTTACCTAGAATGGTTAGCTAATGAAGTAATCATGACTGCTAATAAAACTTGACTGTAAGGATGAACTATTCATAATGCTTTTCGCAAACAAAAAGAAAACAACAGACCCATATTGCTGTCGATGTTTGACCACCGATAGCCTACCATGGGGGTCCCTGGGGTAGTATGTTCGGGCTTCAGCGTATGCCAAACTCGACGGTTAATGCAAGAGACAGTCGATTTATCCTAGTTTGGACCCTCGAACTTTGATCGAGTAATAGCCCTACGTCCAGTCGACGTTAGCCTTTGCATTGGATTGATCGTAAAGTGTTGTGTTGTACAATTGTTGTCTGAACTCCCGATCTAAGGAGCCCTGCCCTCCTTTATATAGTCAGGAGGCCAGAGTCCTAGTCGGTTTACAATGAGAGTTCCTAGTAGGATTACAGAATAATACTACTACTAAGATTATAGGGGAAGAATCCTAGTTAGGCTAGTTCTTCTCCCTTCCTTATGGGGTATCCCATGGGTCCCGCACCGACAAGCCCTCGAGCACTTCATGGTTGAGTTCTGGAAGCCTCGTCTTGTTCCTTCAAGTTTTTTGAGCAGGAACAAATGTCATCCGAGAGCTTTCTTGAGCGAAACCATGCAGCGGTTCATGAGATCTTCGCGTGGTGTGTACCTTTTTGAAGAAAAAATACCCCCATTTGGATGTAGCCCCCGAGCCTCTTGCTTTTTGGCACAAGGAGCTTGAGGGTCTTCTCTTGAAATCTCCCTGATTCTTAGTCGAAAGGCTCCCGAGCATATACCCGGTTTCTTTGTTGAAAAGAGCTCAGATTTAGCTATGTCCGGGTTCTTTTTGTCGAAAAGAGCTCGAATATAGCTATGTCCGGGTTCTTTTTATCTTGTGCCCTTGAAGTTGTCTGTCTTGAAGAAGTCTTCTGAGTGACGTGCGCTTTTTTGAAGAAAAAAGTGCACTCATTGAGTGTAGCCCCCGAGCCTCTTGCTATTTGGAACAAAAAGTTGGAGGGTCTTGAATCTGAGTTATTCAAAAGAACTGTATACCTTTCCTTTTGCAGCCCCCGAGCATATATCTGGGTTGTTTTGTTCAGGAAGAACTTGGATGCAGGGTCTTGGCGTATTCTCTGGTAGTCTACTATTGTCAGATGTAGTTGTATGATGGTGGTTGAGTGTAAATGCCTTTTGTTCATGGGTTATACTGTGTTGGTATATTCTCCCAAATATGCTTGTTGTTGAGTACTGTTCCTTCATGCCTGAGTCCTCTTTCATTGAATTATGTCTTTTCACTATGTCCTTTGTTAGGCTTGTTTCGTTGGTGCTCCTGGTCCATGTGCACCGCTCCTTCGGTCTATAAATACCCTCCTGGATTGCTATTTTCATTCGTTGAGCATTTTGTTGCTTGTTCTAAAGTCTCTATAGTCATAAATATGGTAGTTTGTGAGGTAGAGCAGCCCCCAGGCACATTTTGTAGTTCTCGTATGTCTTGTCGTAGCTGGAGGAAGTCTTGTGATAGGGATTAGAGGTAGACTAATCCTACAGCAGTAATGTACCAGGATGTACGTGGCAGTAGTTGGAGGAAGTCTTGTGATGTGGGCTTTGTTCCTTCATCTGGCAGTTCTAGGTTGATCCTCGCCGCTTGTCTTAAGACTGTTCGGTGTAGATTAACACCATATCTAGCATCACATCGGACTTGGGTAGACAGATGCCTACCGTCCTTCTCTGCTCCATGTTATCCTGCCGTTCTGTTGATTTCTGCCTTGGGTGCACTGCGTCCGTCCTTTGAAGAAAACAGTGTAACCGAGTGTGGTTTGTTTTACCGAGTAGCGATTTGGAACACGTAGTCGTTCTAGAGCCTAGTTGTTTCTGGGTTCCTTTTTGCTACTTGCCTGTCGTAGTTCCGAGTTCATTGGGTCTTGTAAGATGTGTAATCTTGTATCTTTCGAAGTCATTTGTAATAAAAAGAATCTTGTCTTCTGAGTTGTGATTCTTTATTCTACTGATGTCCTGGTTGTCTATGAGATTCCCGAGTTCTTTGTGTTAGAACTGGGTTGTTATGTTCCTTGTGAGGTAACCTTCCATTGCTCCATGGCTGATGAGTTCTTTTTGCTGCCATATGGTAACTCTACCGTTTTGCTGGATGGATAAGTCCAAAATCTACCCGTTGAACTGTACCGTTGTGTGGATTTGTGCCTTCTGTCATTTTAGCTGTGTTAGTAAATGGACCGTTGCATTCTCACATCGTGTTTTAACGGGCCTGGTGGGCCACATTTTTACCGGTGTAAAATCTATTTAAAGGCCTTTATCCTCCTTTTCTTTGGTACCCTGCGTTTGCCTTGAAAAAACCCTAGCCTTTGCAACTTTGTCGTCGCCATTGTCGCCGCCATCTGAGTGCCGTCGTCAGAGCCTTCTCTTTTCCTAGTTCTTTTTGCTTCTGTTAGTATATGGGTAGGAAGAAAGCTGCGAGCAAGTCCTAGGCAACCTTCATGGATGAGGAGTCATCTCTTTCCGTGATCGAGAACCAGGAGTTCGTGGCCATGAGGGTTGCCCAGAAAGCTTGGCTGGCTCCGACAACAATTGAAGACTAGCTTCGCGAGCTTGCCGGCGATGGTCTAATCTAGAGCAAGGGCATTGCTGAATGGATAGTTCCAGGCGAGCATCGGGTCCCTGCTCCAGGTCCTGGTGAGATTATCATTTTCGTCTCCTTTATCTGTGTTGGACTTTGCCTTCCTGCTTCTGCCTTCCTTCATCAATTTCTTGGTTATTTTGGGGTTAGTCTGAACCATCTAACTCCCAATGCCGTCCTCCATCTTTCTGTTTTCGTACATCTCTGTGAAGCTTTCCTTGGAATTCCTCCTTCTCTTTCTCTTTTCCATCACTTCTTTCGTTTGAAGCCTCAACCCCACCATGAAGACACCAACGTTCTTGGTGGCTGTGGGATTCAGTTTCGCTAGGGTCTTAAAAGCAAGTTCTTTGACTATGACCTGGTTGATTCTGTGAGGGATTGGCATGCTGATTGGTTCTATGCTGCCAATTTGATTCCTTCTCTTGCCGTACATTCTGGCTCTAGTCCCTCGGTTAATGACCGGTGGGAAAAGAACTCCCTGACGCTAGACGAGCTCTAGGAGATCCAGCCATTCCTTGAGTGGATAAGCACTCTAAAGCAGTAGGGCTTGATTGGTTTCAGAATCGTCTCTAGTTTTCTTCGCCATCGTGTTCAGCCTCTGAAGGAGCGAGAGAACTTTGGCTTTGAGTACTCTAGGGCTGAGGATCCTTCACGCATGGTCCCTGCCCTTGAGTTGACCGACGAAGAGGTACTCAAGTGCCTTCAGAAGATGCTGAAGGGAGCAAGCATCATCCCGCTTACTGTCTCTGAGTACTGTGCAAAGAACCCACCTCTAGCTGTAAGTTGTTTTCTCTTTGTGTGGGTACTTTTTGTGTTTATTTTTGTTGTATCCACTTTCGCTTAGTTTTCCTTGTCTTATTGTTTTCGCAGGCATTGGGGCATAACTTTGTTGACCCGATTCCCCTTCACGACCTCCCTGCCATTGTGGGAGCTAGGAGTAGTCTTGTTGGGGCTTCTCTAACCAGTAAGTCACAAACCACCGTAACGCTCCCTGGTGTTTCTTCCGCATTTTCTGACGTATATGAAGAGTTTGTTCCTCGTTCAGTTTCCTGAGCTGCTCGTAGCATCGCAAGAGAGGGCGAGTGGCTGGTTCTTCTTCTGGTGTGCCCGTTGTCAAGAAAGCTCATCAGTCGAGTACTTCTCTAGGTATTCAAGTTATAGCTAGCATGCTCTTAGGTGAGCACATTAATATGCTCTATCCTTCTGTTCCTTGTTTCTGTCTTTAACCGAGTACTTTTGTCCTTTTTTCAGCTGGTTCTATGGTGGCCTTGGTCGAGACTAAGGAAGAAGAGGATGATGATGTACCCCTTATCATGCGGCGGTGAGTTGTTTTCTTATTTCCCTATACTTGAAACCTTCTTTTTGTTTTGAATTTTGTAACACCTCGGGTGTTAGACTTGCATAACTTGACTTGCATAACATGAGCATGAGCATCAAGCATTCATAAATCATCAATTACAACTAAAACATTTGATCGAAACATATGAAACATTACTTGTTATCTCGTGTTTCTTAGAACATGTGCATATGATCATGTACAAATGAATGCAAGTGGGTAGTGCTAGTCACTAAAACACCTTAGCTACACTTAGGTTAACAAAAGGAACCTTGTTCATGAAGGCCACATTTCATGATCCAGCACTTAAGTGATATTTCATGTGTTGACCTGAATAGCTATATGAGTGACTACTACATGAAATGCTTAAATGACCTTGCAAATTGTTTTAACATGCTTAGAGTATCATCATGAACAACTTTGGTATTTAGGGCTAGGGCTAAATTGGTCATTTAGTCATGGTTTGAGTATGTATCATGTTTTCAAAGTGGCATGTTTGACTAAAGTTGAACTAGGTGTTAGAGACCTTGCATGGAGGAGTTCACTAAAGCAAAGTTGTAGTGTTTGACATAAGGAACAACTTTTATTTTTGGGTCATGGACTGATTTAGCTCCTAACATGTGTGAAATTGGATCACAAAAATCAGAAAAATCAACAATTCAACACTTAAGAAGATTTTGCTAAGTCCTGATTCACTAACAGTCTGACAGCCTGACTTTGGAATGAAATAACTTGAGTTTGGTTTAGTGTTGGAGCATGATCCTTTAATAACAATTGGAGACAGTACTTAGGGCTACAATTTTCGTTCACAAATCATTCACTGAATCACCCTGTGTCGATGGCAAATTCAACTCGAAATCTTGTCGTTAGGCTCGGCTTCGCGTTGTCTGACGAACTGAATCGCCCAGCTCGATGGCCGACCGGCTTCAGACATCGCGCGCCGCGTGGAGGCCGCGACGGCCGCGCGTCACCGGCGCCTCGCCGCGTGTGGCTCGGCCAGGCCAGAGCACGGCTTTAGCACCCCCGCACTCGCCCGCTCCCTCCCATGCTCCCCATTTCATTTTTCCTCGGCCTTCCTCCTCGTCGCAGCGCCAGCAGCAGCCGCCAAGCGCCTGCAGCTCCGCCGTCGCCATAGCCGTGCCCAGCTCGCGCCTAGCCATCCATTCTTCACCGCAGCGGCACAACTAGCTCCCCAGCGACCCACTGCTTCTTCCCGTGACCACTAACAGCACTTGGTAAGCCATCGCCGTGCGTTTAAGCTCGCCGGAGTTCCGCCGTGAGCTCCGTCTCCGTGGCCACATCACCACCGTCCATCCTAGGCCGCGTTAGGGCACTAGGTAGCTCCGCCGTAGCTCGGTGATGCTCGGCGCAGCGTCCGTTCGAGCCACCGTAGCCCACACCGGCGTTTCACCATCGACCCGCACCTCCACCCCGCCATGGCCGCCGCCGTAGCCGCTAGCTCCGACGAGAAGGCCACCCACGTAGCTCAATCGATGCGCGTAGTCGAGTAGATCATCGTGTGATGATGTCACCGCCGGCGAGTTCGCCGTCGGCGAGCTCTGGCCGCGCCGCAGCGTACAGCGCCGCCACTCTGCTTCGGTGTCGATGACATGTGGGGTCCCCTGACCAGCGGGTCCCACCGGTCAGCGACAACAGTGTTGTAGGCTAGTTCAAATATTCCAGTTTTTGATTTATTTTGTTATTTTTGTATCTTTAGTTTAGTAGCTCCTAAAATTGTGAAATAAATATGGTTGTGTTCCTTAGGAAGTGTAGTATTTAGGAAAAATATGTTCTTGGCTTCAACAGTAGAATTTTCTAGAGATTTAAATAGGGATTTCAAATGTGCTTTTGAATGCATTTAAATTTGTTTATTTTATATCTAGAGTTCCTGTGCTCCAAAAATTATGAAATTTTTGTGGTAGGCTATTCTTGTCATATATGAACTCTAGTAAAAATTTTAGGATCAGTGCATGTGTAGATCTATAGTTATAGATTTTTATTTTATAAATAGTGAATCATTGTATAAATTTTAATAAATTAATTATGGATCTAAAATTCATGAAATTTGTTGGAGGATATACTAGTACCTTAAAGATGTTAAGAAAAATAAGAAATCTGTTGCTTGACACTTTTCAATAGGATTTTCCATTTATGCTATTTCAAGCCTTGCTTCCTTATTATTTTTTTATAGAATGTTCTACTTAGTAAAATGACATGAAATTTTTATAGTAGTCCTTTGATAGCATTAGTAAGACTCTGTAAATTTTTGAGAATTTATTAAGCACATCTGATATATACTTATTATTTAACCTAGATATCTAAATAAAATAATAAAGGCAATTTAATAAATAGTTTGGGCTTCACCATTATATCATCTTAACTGTATTTGGTATGCTTAAACTGTTGGTAGGTTCTAGGTTGTCAAATTGTGAATGATTACATGAAGTAGAGGTGTTATTACTTTATATTGCATGTTAAATAGTTTCCGGACTAATTCTAGGGTGTGATGAGTTGCATGTTGAAACTGATGTGTACTGTAAAAATGGTTAATAACAAAGTCGTAGAGAATTTGATAAGCTTTCCAGAAAGTCCAGGATCACTGTTTTTGGATTTGTGGAACTCCAGTTATGAGTGAAACAAGTAGCTACTGTATGGCATAGTCGATGCATTGTAAAAGTAGTTAAGTAGTAATCGAGAAGAGATATGCACCTACTCAAACAACGTGATGCACTTGTTAACATATATGCATTCGTGATACTCATACCATACTCATGCATCTAGGATCGGAGGAAGAGATCACGTTGCTGGAATTCGAAGAAGCAGAGGAAGGGAACCCGCAGGAGAATCCGCAAGCCCCAGCTCCCGAAGGCGTGGAGCAGAACCCTGAAGAGCTTCCGGAGTGCCCTGACCACCGCCCTACTTCCTTTCTGCGAGGCAAGCCCCGGAGCATTATAAGTCTCCCAGTAATTTACAAATGTTTACTTACGTATTTATGATTGATGCATTAGGTATAAGAGTTGAATGAAACCACTTGATGCATGTACATTCCTTGTCCAGATATTAACCCTTTAACCAGTATAGGTCTAGGATCGAATATATGCTTAGCCATGCTTAGACCGGTAGAAGTCGGGTGATGTCCTGTCACCTGCGAGAGATAGGTGGATACCGGAGCACGGTTGGCTATATCTGCTATCGTGGGACAGAACCATGTGGTAAAAATAAATTGAGACCGGACGGGAAGTCGATAGAGAAGCAACAAGACATGGAGGTCTTGGGTGTGGATTTATCCCCATCTATGTCGATTAAGGACCGTACCGTTGTTGGCGCTTCTGACAAGATTGAACGCATGCCTCTCACTTAGCTGGCCGGATAACTCGTTCCGACCACGAAGCCGAGTAATTCAACTCAGGCCGGGAACCGTTCTGTTGTGCGCTCCTTCCGGGGAACGATCAGACTGAGCCCAAGGGCAGGCTTGGCCTGAGCATCTTGGCATCTGGTGTTCCAGATTGTGCGGCGCGGTATGGACCCGCGAAATGTGTACCTGAGTTGTACCAAAGGTGACCTAAGACTATCGTGGCTGATAGATCTGGGTTTGTGTTAGGAATAAATTCCCAGCTGGTTGAAATCGATTCGAATCGCCGTCTCTCCTGGATAGTGAGAAACTTGGCTAGTCCCAACATCGTAGTAACTATATTATGAAACATGATGGTTCAAATGAATATGGAATTACAATACCTGCTATGGTTACTATTGTATGATTCTAAATAATATACCACATGTTTGGCACAGGATAGTTGCTAATCTAGAAATGGATAGTTACAATTAACTTGATAAAAGAATCACAATTGTACAACGGTTAATTGCCTTTTTCGCAAAATGTTGTCAAGTTACGTCCACTTATACAGCCTTGCATAATCCTTGGAGTCATTTTATTTCTGGTTCATGATGGGTAAGTCTAGCTGAGTACCTTCTCGTACTCAGGGTTTATTTTCCCATTGTTGCAGATGGCACTGTGTATCATGGTTATTGCAAGAGTTGCTTCTATCCCGCTGTGGATGAGGAGTAAGCCTTGGGCAGGCTTCTTTAGTAATTCCTATCTTTGCTTTTGTGGACCGTGATCTGGCTTGGCACTGTATCAAAATATGTTGGAAACTTTATCTTCGAACTTATTTGCTTCTGCTTTGTTTATCAAACTCAGTTTGTAATAACTTTTTATTCGTACTCTGATGATGAAAAGTATCTGCGAACTTTATGTAATATGTGGCATGTATGTTGAATCCTGTACGATCTTGGTTGTTGTAAATCGTTTATCGAGACCCGTCGTGGTACTCGACGGACTACCGGGTTTATATGGATTCAAGTATGACAGTGCGACCGCTTGCGGATTGCCATTGTACTTGTATTCTTATAAATTGGTCGGTTCTGTGACAAATTTGGTCTTGATTTTTTTGTAGTAAGTGGTCGTTGGGTATGAGTTCTTCTGAGGCTCCTGCACCGGGTTCTTCTATAGCTCCAGTGCCGAGTTCTCCCATAGCTCTGGTACTGAGTTCTTCTGGGGCTTTGGTACCAGCTATACCACTCCTGCCGCCTAGTGGCGGGGACGTTTTTGCTGCCATGGTTCCCCCTATGAGGTCTTCTTTTTGTTTTACGAAGAAGAAGATAGCTGGGTGAGTGGATTCTGGTTTCGTCTCTTTGCTTCTGTTCTCCTTTTCTGTTGTTCTCATCGGCGAGTTTCTTTATCAACTTTTAGGCCTTTGTCTTCTCTCGTCCCTCCGTTGACTTCTTGCTAGCCCTCTGGAGTGCCACCGAGTACTGAGCCTCAGGACTCACAGCGCACTGTTGGTGAAGTGGTTGTGGGGGTGACAAGGCCTTTTGGTGACGATGCTGCTGCTGACTTGGTTGCCCTAGAGGTGACCGTGGCCATTGCGGTGGATTCATCTAATGAGGTAGCCGGGACTTCCCATGATGTGTCCTTGATCTTGCCTTCTCCGCATCGGCCGTCTTCTCCCTCTGCTCCTCTTTCTACTAAAGATGTGGTTCATCAATTTGACGCCACTCATCGGTTGTCAGAGTTGACCGCTTCTTGGGGAGACTTCGTGACCTTTGCAACTTCTTTTGGAGAAAAACTCCAAGTAAGTTTTCTGAAGTTCTTTCTTTGGGTGTCCGTCTTTCTCCTATTCTTATGCCTTTTTTCTCTCTTTCTTTTTTGTTCAGTCCTTCTCTCAGGACCATACCGGCTTCTTCTTCTCGTCGAAAACCGAGAAGAAGTTGTCTTCTAAGTTGAGCGCCCTGAAGGCAGAGCTGGATCTCTGCCTGGCCAAGATGGAGGCTGAGCATCAAACGTATCAGAAGGAGGAACAAGGTCTTCGTGCCCAGGTTGTTGAGGCCGAGAAGCAGAGGGATGCTGCTATCTAGGAGTCTTTAGAGAATTCAAAGGCCATGAAGAACTTGGAGGTCGTGAAGGAGTGCAACGGTATTGTGGGTTCTTTTTGTTTCCTTCTGTATTCAAATTCTCCTTTCTACTAACTTATTGTTTGGTGTCTTGTCCATCTCTCCGAGTTGAAAAGCATAAGCTCTCGGAGGGCATTGATGAAATGAAGACTCTTGTTCATTCTAGTCACAACAAGGCTGAGGAGGTAATTACTCATGCTGAGGAAGAACTTGTGCTTGCTAAGTTGATTAGGCATGGAGCTGATAGAGATCTTGTGCAGGCCCAAAAAACTATTGAAGACTTGTCTGGCAAGTTGGCGATGGCTACTGAAAACTGGAAAGCTTTGTGGAAATCCTTTCGTTTAGTAGCTAATGTTCCCTGAACTCCAGCGAATGATGGACAATCTTGGGCTTAGTTAATTCCTCGAATTCCGACTCATTTCTAAGAGTTCGTGAAGAGGTATGCCCAACTGTGTACCAAGAATGTCCTGGCCTAGGTTCGGGTTCTTGCTCTAGAGGCGCCTTTGTCCAAGATAGCAGAGGAAGCCGATAGTCAAGAATACATTGATGCCATTGAGAGGATGGAGCCTAAGGTCGAAGACTTAGCCAGTAGAATTGTAGATAGTCTTAATATTGTTATCTCTTCTCCTGACGATGACGCTTGATGTATTTGACCTATATGCCAGCGCCTTGTAATATGACATTATACTTCTTTTTGAATGAAGATTTTTTGTTGATGTCTTCTTTGCCTGGATGCCTTGTTTATTCTTTGGATGAGTTGTCCAAGTGATTAGGGTTACTTGACTGGCTGAGTACTTTGTCTTCCTTTTGTCTTTGCCATGTAAACAATTCTATGCGTTATCTTGACAAACTTTCTTGATTTGTCAAGTACTTTTCTATCCTTCCTCTGTGCCATGTAAACAACTCGTTATATGTAGGTATTTGTGTTGACAACCTTTCTTGATCTGTCGAGTGCTTGTCTGGCTTTTGCCTGCGCCATGTAAACAACTCGGTATACAATGTTGTCTTGACAAACACTGGGCTCTTGTTAGTACTAAAAGGACTTAGGACCGGAGATCTCAAATGCCTTCAGCTTCTCCTTTTTGGCTTTTTTGCTTAACTCAAACTGTGTTCAGCATTTGTCTCTTTCCTTGAGTGTAGCCCCCGAGCCTCTTGCTTCTTGGCACAAGGAGCTGGAGGGTTTTGTCTTGAAATTGCTTTGATTTATGCTTTAGGCTTAGTTTTAGTCGCTTTGCTTTTTGGTTCTTGTGTTAGCTTGTTAGCTACCCTCATCGGCGGGCTCAAGCATCTTTTCAGCTATTTTGCTCTTGGCCAGGATGCTCAGGCATATTTTCAGCCATTTTTGCTTTTTGTTCGGGTGTTAGCTTGTTAGCTACCCTCATCGGCGGGCTCAAGCATCTTTTCAGCTATTTTGCTCTCGGTCGGGATGCTCAGGCTTTTTTTCAGCCATTTTGCTTTTTGGTTTGGGTGTTAGCTTGTTAGCTACCCTCATCGACGGGCTCAAGCGTCTTTTTATCTATTTTGCTCTCGGCCGGGATGCTCAGGCGTATTTTCAGCCATTTTGCTTTTTGGTTTGGGTTTTAGCTTGTTAGCTACCCTCATCGGCGGGCTCAAGCGTCTTTTCAGCTATTTTGCTCTCGGCCGGGATGCTTAAGCGTATTTTCAGCCATTTTGCTTCTTGGTTCGGGTGTTTAGCTTGTTAGCTACCCTCATCGGTGGGCTCAAGTGTCTTTTCAGCTATTTTGCTCTCGGCCGGGATGCTCAGGTGTATTTTCAGCCATTTTGCTTTTTGGTTCGGGTGTTAGCTTGTTAGCTACCCTCATCGGCGGGCTCAAGCATCTTTTCAGCTATTTTGCTCTCGTCCGGGATGCTCAGGCGTATTTTTAGCTATTTTGCTTTAAAGAAACAACTCGGGGAAAGCCATAATGAGACATATGTTTGTTGAAAAAGAATCATCTTTATTGATTGTGAATCGTTGATAAGCCATAATAATACATATGTTGTTGATGAGCGCTATCTTTGTTGATCATGGTCGTTGATCTCTTGTATACATATTTTCCCTTGAGTTGTTTTTATGCGTAGAATCTTCGTAGCTGACTGATGTGCCATGTATTGTTGACTTCTTTTTCATCTTCAGTTATCAGCTTGTATGTGCCTGGTCCAGTGACTTTTGTGATGATAAAAGGACCTTCCCATGGACTGAGTAGTTTATGGCGTCCGTCGGCTTTTTGTATTCTTCTTAGTACTAGGTCTCCGACTTGTAATGATCAAGACTGGGTATTCTTGTTGTAGTGGTGTCTTAGTCCTTGGAGGTATCTTGCTGATTGAAGGGTAGCGTTTACTCTGACTTCTTCTGTACTGTCAAGTTCTAATCTTCGGGTGTGTTCTGCTTCTCCTTCATCGTATTGTTCTATCCTTGGTGATGTCCAGATCAAGTCTGCAGGTAGTACTGCTTCTGATTCGTACACCATGAAGAAAGGTGAGTATCCGGTAGCTCTGCTTATTTGAGTCCATAGCCCCCATACAACCTTGGGTAATTCTTCAATCCATTTTGATCCATAGTCTATTAGTTCTTCATACAATCTTGGTTTTAATCCAGCTAGTATGAGTCCGTTTGCCCTTTCGACTTGTCCATTGGCCTCTGGATGTGCGACTGATGTGTAATCTATTCCGAAGCCGTAGTCTTGTGCCCAACTTTGGAATTTTGTGGCTGTGAAGGGAGAACCCAAATCCGTGATGATTCGATTGGGCATGCCGAAGCGGTGCATAATGTCTTGGATGAACTTGACTGCTTTGGCTACGCTGTATTTTGTGAGTGGTTTGAATTCAATCCACTTGGTGAACTTGTCAATTGCTTCGAAGATGTACTCGAAGCCGCCTTTTGCTTTCTTGAGGGGTCCTACTTGATCCAGCCCCCAATAGGAGAAAGGCCAAGCAGGTGGGTTGTAGATGAGATTGTGAGCTAGCACATGAGCTTGTCTTGTGAATATTTGACAACCTTTGCATTTTCTGACAAGTTCTTCTGCGTCTTTCAAAGCGGTTGGCTAGTAGAATCCGATGCGAAATGCCTTGCCTACTAGTGTTCTTGAAGCAGCATTATTTCCACAGCAACCTGAATGTATTTCGCCTAGGATTTCTTTGCCTTCTACAAATGAGACACATTTTAGGAGTACTCCTGACGATGCGGCTCTTCTATAGAGCTTGTCCCCCACTAGGACGTAGTTTTTGCTTCTGTGAACTACTCGGGTAGCTTCCTCTTTATCTGCTGGCAACTTATTTTCTTTGATATAATCAATAAAAGCCTATGTCCATGAAGTGTTGATTACCAGAATCTAGTTGCCTTTGGCTGTGAGTTCTGGGGTTGTCTCATTGGGTTGTTTGATAGAAGGAGCTGATAACTCCTCTATGAATATGCCGGGTGGGACCTTTGCCCTGTCTGATCCGAGCTTGGCGAGGACATCTGCTGCAATGTTGGAATCGTGCAGGACATGTAGAATTTCTAATCCTTGGAAATGTCTTTCGAGTTTTTGGATTTCGGCACAGTAAGCGCCCATGTTTTCTTTGGTGCAATCCCAATCTTTGTTGACTTGGTTGATGACTACTGTCGAATCGCTGTATATGAGTAATTGCTTGATTCCGAGGGTAACTGCCATGCGTAGCCCATGGATGAGAGCTTCATATTCTGCTTCATTGTTGGTAGCTTGCCATAATATCTGGAGGACATACTTGAGTTGTTTTCTATTTGGAGAGATTAGGAGAACGCCCGCACCGGCTCCGCCTATCTTGAGTGATCCATCAAAGTACATCTTCCAATGGTCAAGGATTGTATTTGACATAGGTTATTGAATCTCTGTCCATTTGGCAACAAAATCGGCAAGGGCTTGAGATTTAATTGCTTTCCGTGGGGTGAAATCAATGTTGAGAGTGCCGAGTTCAACCGCCCACTTAGATATGCACCCTGTTGCATCTCTATTGTGTAAGATGTCTCCTAGTGGGAAATCTATCACCATGGTAATCTTGTGGCTTTCAAAATAGTGACGAAGCTTGCGTGAAGTGATCAGTAGGGCGTAGAGTAGTTTTTGCACATGCGGGTATTAGATTTTTGATTCTGACAGTACTTCGCTGATGTAGTATACTGGGCATTGTACTTTATACACGTGCCCTTCTTCTCTTTCTACTACCATCGCCGTGCTAACTACAACAGAAGTTGCTACAATGTATAGCATCATGTCTTTGTCTTTCTTTGGAGGTGTGAGAACTAGTGAGGAGGTGAGGTATGCCTTAAGTTTCTTGAAAGCTTCATTAGCTTCTTCCGTCCACTCGAACTTGTCTGTCTTCTTTAGTAGTTTAAAGAAAGGTAACCCTTTTTCACCGAGTCTTGAAATGAAATGATTGAGTGCTGCCATGTAGCCTGTTAGTTTTTGTACATCTTTGACGCTTCGAGGAGGGCCCATCTCTGTTATGGCTCGAATTTGCTTGGCGCTTGCTTTGATTCCATGATGACTGACTAAGAATCCGAGTAGTTATCCTAAAGGAACTCCGAATACACACTTGTTTGGGTTCAATTTCCACCTCCACCTTTTCAAATTCTCGAAGGTTTGTTTTAAGTCTTCAATCAGTGCATCCGGGTTCTTATTTTTACAACCATGTCATCCATGTATGCTTCTACGTTTTCATCGATCTGATCACCAAGGCATGTTTGGATAGCTCTTTGGTAAGTGGCTCTAGCATTCTTGAGTCCAAACGACATGGTCTTGTAGCAGTAGGCGCCGAACGGAGTGATGAAAGATTCTTGCTTTGGTCCTGTTCTTTTAATGCGATCTGATGATATCCGGAATAGCAATCAAGAAAGGATAATAGGGCAGATCCTGCTGTTGAATCAACTATCTGATCAATGCGTGGTAGCCCGAACAGATCTTTTGGGCAATGTTTGTTGAGATCTGTGTAGTCGACACACATGCGCCACTCGTCCGTATTCTTTTTCTGTACTAGAACTAGGTTTGCTAGCCAATCTGGATGAAGGATCTCTCTGATGAATCCGGCTACCATTAGCTTTGTGATTTCTTTTTTAATCGCTGGCTTCTTGTCAGGTGAGAATCGTCATAGCCGTTGCTTTACAGGCTTTGAGCCTTCATTGATACCAATTCTGTGCTCAGCCAACTCTCTTGGGACCCCTGGCATGTCGGCCGGCTTCCAAGCGAAGATATCCTTGTTGTCCCGAAGAAAGTTGGTGAGCGCGAGTTCCTATTTTGCTGATAGGTGTGCACTGATGGTTGCCGTTTTTGAGGGATCACCGGTGCCCAGGTCGATTTGCTTGATGTCGGCTTCTTTTGGCGGTGCTAGGATGCTTGGCTTTTTAGCCGGTATCTCTAGTTCTTCTTGGCTTATTTCCGCGGCAATAGTGGCTATTTCTTTTCTTCCATCGTTTGCCTATGCTTTTGCTGCAATTTAAATTGCCTGAACATCACAGTCAAATGCGCGCTTCAAATCACTCCAAAGAGAAAGAACACCATTAGGCCCTGGCATCTTAAGCAACAGGTATGGATAATGTGGTATCGCCATGAATTTCGCTAGTGCTGGGCGTCCGAGGATTGCGTGTTATGATGAATCGAAGTCCATGACTTCAAACTTGATGAACTCTGTGCGGTAGTTCGAGGGAGTCCCAAAAGTAACTGGTAGAGTGATTTGTCCAAGTGGCAGTGCTGCCTTGCCGGGTACTATGCCATAAAAAGGTTTGCTTGTTGGTGTGATCATCCCGGCGAGTTGTAGTCCCATCTTCCTTAGAGTTTTTGAAAAAATAATGTTGAGTCCGGCTTCTCCGTCGATTAGTACTTTTGTAACAGTCATACCGGCAATGGTTGGATCTAAAACCAGTGGGTAATGGCCTACATTTCCTACGCTGGTCCATTGGTCTTCTCTTGAAAATTGGATTGGATACTCTGACCAATTGAGATATCTTGGTGTAGCAGGTTCTGCTGCCATGATGGTTTGTAACGCTAGTTTTTCTTGATGTTTGCTTCTAGAATCTAGAACCCCGACAAAGATTAATGCTACTGTCCCTCTGGATTTTTGGAATCCCTTGTCTTCATGGTTGTCTCCTTTTTTCTGATTGTCTTCTTTATTGTTTCCTTTACTATCTTTTCTCGTGTATCTTTCATTGAAGGTGTAGCAATTTCCGATGGTGTGCTTTCCATTGGGGCGCAAGGGGCAACGTATGTTCTTAATGTCATCATACCTTCTGGGCTTGGTAAATTTCTTTGATTTGTCAGCCATTGCTGCTGTGTTGTCTGGACCACGCTTTCTCTTCTGATGTCTGTTGTTTCAAGGATTTTGCCTATTCGGGTTGTCTCTGTTGTTTCTATCCGGGAATCTTTCTCATGTCTTCTCCTCTGCAGTAATCATCTTTTCCACTATTCGTCTGAATTCTTCATTGTTTCTTGGATTTTCTTTGCAGAAGTCTTGAAATTGCCACCTAGCCATGATTCCGTGAGAGAAAGTTTCGATTACTTCTCGTTGTGTGATGTCATGTACTTGAGCTCATAGTTCGCCAAATCGTCGATAGTAATTTCTGAGACTTTCACCTCCTTTCTGCTTGAGTCCTTTTAACTCTGCGTGGGTGATTGGGTGTGTAATAATACCCACAAAATTTTCATAGAAAGCTCTTTGCAAGTCCTCTCAATTTCTGATTGATCCTGGATTCAATTTGTCAAACCATTGAAGTGGCATGGTTTCTAGGGCCATGGGAAAGAACAAGGTTTTGATGTCATCGTCTCCTCCAGCTAATTCAATTGATTGCGAGTAAATCCTGTGCCATTGCTTTGGTTCGGTCTTGCTGTCATACTTGGAGTGGTTGGACGGCTTGAACTTGTGAGGTAGTCGTATTAAAGCAAGTCTGTTTGCGAAACAAGGAAATCTATCGTGCGTTCCGGCTTCTGTGTATTCTGATTTGGCGCCCCCTTCTTGCCAACTGTCGTCTTGGTGAGAGTAGTTCTACGTGGCTGTCTGAGTAGGTGCTTTGTTTCTGTCCTTTCTTGGTTGTTCGACTCGGTTGTTTTGACTATGATTTCTTCGACTCTCTCCGTTGTGACTTCCACTTGGTCTAAGTCTTTTGAAAGCAGACTTCCTTTGATTTTGATCTTCCTGTTCATGAGATGTTGCCCTTCCATCGTGCATCCTAAGGATTGTTGATCGAAGAAAGTCCCGAAGCTGTTCTTGTTTTTCATTGGGATATGAGGTCACCCTAAGTTCTTCTGGTGCTTCTCGGATCTTATCGTAGGGTGTATTCGTTGCTCGTCCTTCTTCGACCTCTCGCTCTGATTTTCTTCTATTGTACTCGGCTAGATCTGACTCATATTTGATCCAAGTGTCCTTTCGCTGCTTAGCACGGCATTGACGTCCTTGTTTCAATTTATTCTTTCTTTCTCTCGCTTGCCTCTGACTCTCAGTCTCACCATCGTGCCCCTAGATAAATGGTGATATGTTGGATTTGGATTCATCTAAAGACCTAACGTTGGGTACTTCTGGGGGATCAATGGTGATCGAGGACGGCGAATCATGAATACTTCTCTAGCGTGAGTTGTTCTGTCATCGTCGTTGATTTCCGTACTGCCAGAGCTGTTGAAAACTTCAGTAGAGGTTTCAAGGTCATAGATCGAGTCTCCTTCTTAGTAGGGTAGAGTTGCTTTTGTTGTATCGTCGACTAGTTGGGTGCCGTCATCCTCAGGAATGGTACCTGGCCAGTGAACGATACAGTCTTGAGATGTTATAGTTAAAACGAGACCTTCCTAGGCTCCTTTCAGCGGCATTCTACACACGGGATAGGTGGATCCTTCGGGACATGTCTGATAAGATGTTGTCATGTTGTGGAGTCTAAATGGAAGAGGACCCGACTTCTTTGAAGTTCTCTGAGTACACTCCGAGTAGTATTCTTGATAGGTTGACGTCATGTTCTGGAGCTTTATTAGAAAAGAACTCGGTTTTCCGAAAGAACTCGGATAAGACTTCGTCTTGGAAGCGGAACTTGAGTTTGAATCAGATGCGTGAAGCTGCGGAATCCAAGTTGGATTGGACATTACGAGCTGCGCGAATCTTCCGGCAAGCTGATCTGTCGTTGTCGTCGAAATTGAAAAGTTCCGATGATGATCTGAATCTTTGAGGAGACGGCCTTGGAGCTTGCCATCGTCGCCTGCCTCACAGATCCATGAACCGAAGATGAAAGTTGATCCCATCGAGAAGATCATGCTGTCGAGGTCCATCGAGCTCTCGGATGCAAATTCGCCGAAAGCCCCTACCTGGCGCGTCAGCTGTCGATGTTTGACCACCGATAGCCTACCACGGGGGTCCCCAGGGCAGTATGTTCGGGCTTCAGTGTATGCGGAACTCGATGGTTAACGCAAGAGACAGTCGATTTATCCTAGTTTAGACCCTCGATCTTTGATCGAGTAATAGCCCTACGTCCAGTCGGCGTTAGCCTTTGTGTTGGATTGATCGTAAAGTGTTGTGTTGTACAATTGTTGTCTGAACTCCCGATCTAAGGAGCCTTGCTCTCCTTTATATAGTCAGGAGGCCAGAGTCCTAGTCGGTTTACAATAAGAGTTCCTAGTAGGATTACAGAATAATACTACTACTAAGATTACAGGGAAAGAATCCTAGTTAGGCTAGTTCTTCTCCCTTCCTTACGGGGTATCCCGTGGCTCCCGCACCGACAATTGCCTATCATATCCTTGAGAGTCGGGAAACTATTCCCACTAGTTGGGTAAGTCTTGCTAGTACATTGTGTACTCAGGGTTTATTTTACCCTTGTTGCAGGTATAGCTTGAGGAGTAGCTCTTGTGTGGAGGATTCTTCTGGTGGGCACAGATGGATCCCTGTATCGTTTCCACTAGATGTTTATTTTCATTATACTGTTTAATTATCGCACTCTGAACTCTGGTATTGTAATAAATAATTTACAAGAACTCTGGTTGTATGAAATGGACTAAGTATTGTAAGCTTATACTCATTATTGATTTCTAGATGTAAAGCGTGTTATTTCGGACGCTTCTGCCACAATATCTGCAGGACCTAATTTTCCTGTCTAATTTCTTTTGTTTATTTATAATTTTCTAACCTCACAACCTTTTTGATCCCCACAGCTAGTCCAGAACATCCAAGCCTCATCTACAGTACTAAACTCCATGACAACTTGAGGTAAAATACTAGGAAGCAAGCCCTCCCTACAAGAAAACAAATAAAGATGACATGATATTAGATGGCAAATTGAACAACTAAAATATATACCCTAATTAGATAAATAAAAAAAACAACCACGACATTACACACCGATTTTCTTCCATCTTAAATATGCAGATTTTAATTTGATGCAAGCAAGTTGATGTTTCCTTCAAGCTTCCATCTCAGCTCTCCTTCAATCTATTAATTCCAGCACAGCACAATCGAATAAGGGAGGACAAAAACAATCAAATTAGAACAACACTAGTTTAAGTACGCCGCAATAGATGACATGAGTGCAGAGATTGTGGGGGTATAACCCCAGGTACCCATGGCAAGGGACATGGACCGCACCATCAGGGACGGTTAAGCCCACGACATCAAGACTTGCGGCGCACGGCACTACTCAGCGTACACCGCAAGACATCTAGAAGATCTAATCGGATACTATAGATATGATAATCCAAATAGAATACCTACTATATAGCTGACTAGAAAACTTTCTTTGTAACCCTACCCCTCTAGAGTATATAAGAAGGGGTAGGGGCCCCCTAGTCAGCAAGGGGCAATCAAGACCTTGGGCTTAACTTAGGGTTACATCATATCATAATATACAATCCACCAAAGACACATGACGTAGGGTATTACGTCAAGCTGACGGTCTGAACCTATCTAAATCGTTGTCTCTACGTATTGTGTCACCATCTAGTTCGTATCTCGTGCACCTCCACGATTCATCTTCTACTATGGGTATACCTCTCGATAGACTGTCGACCATATTTCGTCGACAGTGGTGCGCCAAATAGAGAGTGTACGTGCTGATCCTCCGGTGAACCAGATGGAAATTTCTTCACCAACGGCGTCGGCGGCAACTTGGCATCTTGCGGTATTCCTGCCGGCCTACGACGGGACTCTACGTCCCAGGGCAATCTGCGGTAGCTCGTGACGAGGTGCTGAGTCAAGCGACGCCCTTCTCTCGACGTTCAACGGCGTGCCTCCATGCCCTGTACAACATCAACCAATCAGGATCGACAGCCACGCACGGCGCTCATGTTCATGCATCAACCTAGATGCGTTTGAGTGTTTTTTTATCTTGAAGCCGACGCCTGATCCAGATTGGCCCGATCTGTACGGCATGTGTTGCCGGCTCCCAGGCCTCGGTGGAAGCGTCAAGCAGCGTCCACGTAGGAACCGTCACACAACCTCAAGCAACAAAGGAGGACGTACAGTGCTATGCATTAATTGGCTTGTATACACGGGAGTATATACCCATTCAGCATGCATGCATGAAGGTCGCAAGCCGAACTCGCATCTACGTGCTCCTGGAGCATCAGTCACGTCGGACTACCGCAACGGATTGTCGAATAAGCTAAGTCAATTCTTTAATCTTCAATCTAATATTCTATGATATAATGTCTCTAGATTTCTACATATGCACATGATTATTTTGGCGGGAATCCAACTGCTCTCGTTGTCTTTCTTCGTCGTCTCGCACTGGTGGCACAGATCTCGTCGGCAAGCCTCTGGCTAAGCGAGCCGCTAAGGGAGCCACCCGAGCCACCAAGCGAGCAGCTAAACGAGCCGTCCAAGCCACCAAGCGAGCCGCTAAGCGAGCCATCCATGCCATCAAGCGAGTCGTGCCGCGTCGCAATGATGATCATCGCGAAAAAAGACGCTATGACAACCGCGACCACCGCCGTAACGACAGGCCAGAGAGCTCGAGGGCTAGGCAATTTTGTCGACGCCGACCAGATAACGTCATACGCCGCTGACCAGACGCTCTAACTAAAGCTAAGTCACCCTTCATATATGTGCATTTAATAAAGTTTTCGTCGTGACGTTTTTCCACGCTGTTCTTTCTATGTTTATTCTCCAAACGACTTTTCTCCATGTATCCAATCATAAAGAGGACTTACATTTTTGCCTCAATGGCTTCCCGAACAACCACATTTATGCTTGTGTTTTCTAGAGACAGCCCTGTCTCCAACTTCTCCCTACACGTGCACGAGTGTCAGCCCTCTGTGTCATGGTTGGTCGGCAGCGGCTTCTCTGTGACGCTTGTCTTCCTAGACGTACACGAGCTCCAGCGCTTTGCGTTATGGTTTACGGGCTAGTCAGGGCTGGAGGCTCAGCCACAAACTAACTGCTTGGGGCGGTTTATATTAAATATAAACACATCTCTATGTTTAATATCTCCATATTTAAGATGTTCCATTCGTTCTCCATAATGCAATATTTTTAAGATATTCTCTACCGACTCACCGACTAGCCACGTTCTCACTTGTGTTACCTAGAAGCGGCCCTATTCTCGATCTCAGAACTACATGTGCACGAGGGCCAGCCCTCTGCATTACGGGTGGTCGGCAACGGCTCCTCGGTGACGCTTGTACTCCTACGCGAAAACGGGTGTCCGTCACTCTACGCTATGGAGTATGGGCTAGTCGGAGCTGGTGACACAATACAGGACCAACTGGAAGGAAATTACTCATATTTAAAATATGAACAAACTCCAAGCAAACACAATGTTTACCTACAATGGAGTTCATACATTTTATTTGAACATCATGTACTACCCGTTCAACATATCTGTTTTACAGGGCCACGGTTCGATCAATGAGGTTATTTTTCACGGTCAGAGACTGGATCAGTCGACAAGAAGATCATCATCCAGGTGGTCCCACCACTAGGCAGTCATACTTCATCGCCGACCAGTTGGACTATTCGGCGCTCACTTCTGCTCAGTGTTCTCTTCGTCGCCGACCAGTTGAACTATTCGGTGCTCACTTCTGCTCGGTGTTCTCTTCTCCACCGACCAGTTGGACTATTCGGTGCTCACTTCTGCTCGGTGTTCTCTTCATCGCCGACCAGTTGGTTGGACTGCTTGGCACTCACTTCTACTCAGCGCTCACTTTGCCGCCAACCAGTTGGATGGACTACTCGGTGGTTGCTCCTTCGCCGACCAGCTGGTCGTATTGTTCGTCGCTTGGGCTTCATCATCAGCTATGTTGGGGGCTCGCCAGCTAAGCTGGAGACTCCTCAACACTCGGTTTCTTCGTGCAAGCATCGCCAGCTAAGCTGGGGACTCCTTGGCATTCAAATTCTTCATTCAAGTGTCGCTAGCTAAGCTGGGCACTCCTCGGTGTTTGGATTCTTCGTGCAAGCATTGCTAGCTAAGTTGGGCACTCCTCGGTGTTTGGATTCTTCATGCAAGCGTTGCATGCTAAGCTAGGCACTCCTTAGTGTTCAGATTCTTCGTGCAAGAGTTGCTAGCTAAGCTGGGGACTCCCTTGGTGGTTAGATTTTGCTGCGTCTTATTGGTGTGCTATCAAGTTGTTCCATGTTGTTTGGATCAGGGTGATGATCTTGGGCAACATGTTTGGAGTCTTGATAAGTATATGGCAGATGACGTTGGCAAGCTTTCACCAAATTTCTTGGACCCTTCTACAAGATGGTTTCTCCATCTTCCAGCAGGCTTGGAGACTATAGTGTGTACACTGCATCTTATGGTGCATGAACTAATTTCTCTTGTTAATGGTTTTCAGCTAAGCTGGGGACTAACTGTGATCGGCTAGCACTTGGAGTCTTCTCTTTTTTTACCCTATCACTACATGAATTATTCACCTATCACTAGGCTCTTGGACTAAGTGGCTACACTTCACCAGGCGGTGAATGTAGTGCTTTTTTCCTTATTTATCCTTCTTATTGACTAAGTCATGGATGATAATCATCGGACCTCACAACCGAAGTCTAAGTGGCTACACTTTTCCTAAGGGGAAGAATTTTCAAATTTTAACTTGAGCCCCTTACATCCTTGTACCAAGGTCTTACTTGGCTAAGTCAGAGATCTGCTAACCAGTTAAACTGGTCGGCATTTGTTTTCATAGGTGAAAGCATCTAGGCCCCTAGTTGGATTTCGGTGATTAATGTCAATACAAAGATTACTATGACTAACGTGTGTTTTGCAGAGACAAGTAAGTTAGGTCATGGTAATGGAGATCGATTGGGCAATCGAGGTTGTCATGCCCCTACGATGGGAATCGTTTCGGTTTTCAAAGGATGGACGACAAGGTTAAGGATGACTAGTTCTAAGTGTCGATTGGAGTTGGAGAGACACTTAGAGTAGTTTAGGACTTTGTTTTTCCTTTGGCCGTACTATGAAGGGGGGTATGAACGGGTAGCTTGACCTAGTTGAGTCTAGTGAGTTAGGTGTGGTGCACACTTGTTAAAACTAGCTCTAGGTAGCTCCTATGAATGCCTAAGATCCTTTGGAGCAAACTTCATTCACATATGTTCGGAAGTTGGAAGTGAATGGAGGGTCAAATACTGACCGGACGCTGGCTCCGGTGCGACCGGACGCTGGCCGCAGGGTCCGGTCAGTTCATTTGACCGAGAAGATCAAGTCTGGTGTGACCGGACGCTGAGGGCCAGCGTCCGGTCAACTCCAGTAAGGGTCCAGACTTGGAAAAGTGTGACCGGACGCGTCCGGTCAGTGTGATCGGACCCTGAGTATCCAGCGTCCGGTCGTTTACAGTAAGCATCCAAGAGCGACCGGACGCGTCCGGTCGGTACTGACCGGACCCTGACAGCGTCCGGTCATCACTTGAATACTGGTTCGCCGGTTGAACTGACCGGAGCGTCCGGTCATCACGACCGGAGCGTCCGGTCACCCCGCAGAAGCTCATAACGGTTAGTTTTTCAGGCTGGCTTATAAATAGAAGCTCCACTCGTGAGTGGAGTATCCTTTGCTCATTCCAACAGCTGAGAAACACGTTTGTGAGTGCCAAGAAGAGCAAGATCCTAGTGAGGTGTTTGTGATTTGAGAATCCAAGAGAGTAGCCTCACTAGCAAATCAAGAGTAGCAAAGTGTGCATCCATCTTCTCATTAGGCTTCGCGTGGTCAAGTGAGAGTTCGTGCTTGTTACTCTTGGTGATCGCCATCACCTAGACGGCTTGGTGGTGATCGGGAGTTTGGTGTTCACCCGGCGGAGCTTGTGGGTGACCCAACTCAAGTTGTGAGCGGTTTTGGGTGATTCGCCGCGACGGAGTGTCGAAGAATCAACCCGTAGAGAGCACTTGATCCTTGCGCGGATCAAGGGGGAGCTACACCCTTGCGCGGGTGCTCCAACGAGGACTAGTGGGGAGTGGCGACTCTCCGATACCTCGGCAAAACATCGCCGCGTTCCTTTCTCTCTCTACTTACTTTGAGCACTTACTTTGAGTATTTACTTTGAGCAATTCAATACTTGTTTTACATTCATAGAATTGCTTGCTAGAGTAAGTTTGGAACATAGGTTGAGAGGTTGTTGTGCATTAGTTTGATATAAACACTTTTCTAGGCACAAGGGGTTAATTGGGCTATCCGTAGGATTTGATTATTGCAAGAGAATTTAGAATTAGCCCAATTCACCCCCCCCCCCTCTTGGGCATCTTGATCCTTTCAATTGGTATCAAAGCCTCGTGCTCACGTTTTTAAGCTTAATCGCTTAGAGCAAGATGTCTCACGGGGATGGACCTCCTCCTATCTTTGAGGGAGATGATTTTCCATATTGGAAAATCCGCATGGAGGCATACTTAGAAGCTCTAGATGTTGGAATTCTTAGAGCCGCCTCTCAAGGGTTCCCCGCACCTAGGAATGCCGCACAACTTCAAGGCGATGAAGTGAATTATGAGAAATGGAATGCAAAGGCTCGCAACACCATTTTTAGAGGCCTTTGCAAAGAGGTGTTCAATCGTGTAAGGAACCACAAAGACGCCCATGCTCTATGGTCGGACGTTTGTGCGCTCCATGAGGGAACCAAGAGTGAGCATGAGGAACGCTATCATCTCGTGATTAAAAAGCTAAATTCTTTTGAGATGTTTCCCAAAGAAAGTGCTAATGAGATGTATTCTCGATTAAATGTTCTTGTAGAGGAAGTTAATGGGCTTGGACTTACTCAAATGTCACCATCCGATGTTGTGAGAAAAATCTTGAGTGTCCTCCCCATTGATAAATATGGGCACATTGTGACCGTGCTACATCAAGGTGATCTTTCCACCGCTACACCGACACAAATCTTGGGAAAGATCAATGCTCATGAGATGTACATGCACATCACACCACAAGATGGCTCATCCTCTACAAAGAAGAAAGAGAAGGACCTAGCATTCAAAGCTAGCCAAGACAAGGGCAAAGCAAGACTTGAGTATGAGAGCTCAAGTGATGAAGATGATGAAGAAAGCCTTGCCCTCATGGTGAAGAAGACCACCAAGATGCTAAAAAGGCTAAACAAGAGTGGCATCAAGTTTGATGGCAAGAAGAAGAAGTTCTTCACTAGCTCAAGAAGAAAGCCAATCTCCGAGATGGATTGCTACAATTGTGGTGAACTTGGTCATCTAGCTCATCAATGCACAAAGCCCAAGAAAGACAAGTTCAAGAACAAGGGCAAGAAAGATGATTCAAGTGATGAAGATGAAAAGAAGAAGAACAAGCCATACAAGAAGAGAGATGGCAAAAAGAGGGAGTTCTACAAGAAGAAGAAGAGTGACAAGGCCTATATTGTCGGTGATTGGCTCACGGACATTGATTCATCAAGTGGATCATCCGATGATGATAGTGACGATGAAAAGGTGGCCGCCATTGCTATTGATCTTGCATCTTCACCGCCACCATCGCCATCATCCTCTACACACCTATGCCTTATGGCCAAAGGTGAACGCAAGGTAACTAAGAGTGATGATAGTAGTGATGATGAACATGCTAGTGATGATGATAGTGATAGCGATGATGATGACTCACCTACCTATGATGATCTTGTCAAAATTCTAAGAAAATATACTAAGATCATTAGAAAGAGTAGAGCTACAAATGAAAAACTTGATGCTAAAAATGACTCACTCTTAGCTAAATGTGACACATTAGAAAAGGCTAATGATGAGCTCAAAGAAACAAATGGTTCTATATCATCCAAACTCAAGGAGCTCAAATCTTCTAAGAAAGAACTTAAAGATAAAAATGATAAACTTGAGTGGGTGCACAATGAGCTTATCACTAGTCACAATAAGCTAAAAGATGAATATGCAACTCTAAAGATCAATTATGATGCCCTTATTATTGCACAAGAATTCTTACCAAATGAGCCACATGATGCTACTAACCATGTTGTTAAGATTGATATAGCTACCTCATGTGATGATTTAATTGATGAAAGCATTGAGCATGGATCTAGTAGCAAGGGCAAGCAAGTGGTTGAGTGCAATGACTATGATGAGTATGTCAAGCTCAAGAGTAACAATGAGAAGCTCATGAAAGATCTTGAAGAAATGAAAAGTCACAACACCATTGTGCTAGAAACTCTTGATCATGACAAAGAGGTGATCCTTGAGAATGAGAAGCTAAAAGAAGAAATCAAGAAACTCAAGGAGGAGAAGAACAATGATATTCTCAAGGAAGAGAACAAGAAGCTCAAGATGGAGAAAGAGCATCTCAAAGTGGGATTGAGCAAGTTTGCTAGAGGCAAGCATCTCCAAAGTGAGCTACTCATGAATACCGTCATGAAGATGGATAGAAGTGGCATTGGATATATGGCAAGTGTAGAGAAGAAGAAGGCTCAAGCTCAACACCAACAATCAAAGCCAAAGCCAAAGCCAAAGAGATGTTTTGAGTGTGGACAAGAAGGTCACTTTGCTCATGAGTGTCAAACTCCACCACCACAACCCTTGCCCAAGCATGCTAGACCCTTTGCTTTCAATGCTCACTACATGCTTAGAAAAGATTCGAGTGGAAAGATGAAAGTCATGTTCTTAGGTCCCCCCAACAAGAGTAGGCCTAAGAAAGTTTGGGTGGCTAAGTCACTTGTTGAGAAGGTGAAGGGCCCTCAACAAGCTTGGATCCCTAAAGCTTGAATCTCTTGTGTGTAGGTGAACTACAAGACCGGTGGAAGTCATTGGGTTATTGATAGTGGTTGCACTCAACATATGACCGGTGATCCTCGTATGTTCACCTCACTAGATGAAGAGGTAGATGGACAAGAGAAAATAACATTTGGAGATAATTCAAAGGGCAAGGTTAAAGGATTGGGCAAAGTGGCAATATCAAATGATCATTCCATCTCCAATGTACTCTATGTTGCTTCATTGAGCTTCAACTTGCTATCCGTTGGGCAATTGTGTGATCTTGGCTTTCAATGCTTATTCACCGAGAAGGAGGTGGTTGTGTCCAAGGTAGATGACAATCAAGTGATATTCAATGGATTTAGATACAACAACTTATATCTAGTTGACTTCACCTCCGAAGATGCAAACTTGAAGACTTGCCTATTCACCAAAACAACACTTGGGTGGCTATGGCATAGAAGACTTGCTCATGTTGGGATGAGCTCACTCAAGAAGCTTATGAAGAATGATTTGGTGAGAGGGTTGAAGGATGTGAAGTTTGAGAAGGACAAGCTTTGTAGTGCATGTCAAGCCGGCAAGCAAGTTGCAAACACTCATCCAACCAAAGCTTTCATGTCAACCACAAGAGTGCTAGAACTCCTACACATGGATTTATTTGGACCAACAACATACAAGAGTTTGGGAGGAAATCTCTATTGTCTTGTGATTGTGGATGACTATTCAAGATATACATGGGTGTTCTTCCTTCATGACAAATCCGAAGTTGCATCTTGTTTCAAGAAGTTTGACAAGAGAGCTCAAAATGAATTTGAAGTGAAGCTCAAGAAGATAAGAAGTGACAATGGCAAAGAGTTTGACAACACAAACATAGAAGCTTATTGTGATGAAGTTGGAATCAAACATGAAGTCTCCGCAACCTATACTCCTCAACAAAATGGTGTAGTTGAGAGGAAGAACCGGACTTTGATCACTCTTGCAAGGACAATGCTAGATGAGTACAACACCCCCGAAGCTCTATGGGCGGAAGCAATCAACACCGCATGTTATGCATCCAATCGCCTATTTCTTCAAAAGTTCCTTGTCAAGACTCCATATGAGTTGCTCAATGGGAAGAAGCCGGACGTCTCCTTCTTTAGGGTGTTTGGTTGCAAGTGCTACATCTACAAGAAGCGGCAACACCTAGGGAAGTTTCAAAGGCGTTGTGATATAGGTTTTCTTGTTGGTTACTCATTGAAGTCCAAAGCATATAGAGTATTTAATCATGCCACCGGCTTGGTTGAAGAAACATATGATGTGGAATTTGATGAATCTAACGGCTCCCAAGGAGCACATGAGAATCTTGATGATGTAGGTGATGAACCATTGAGGGAGGCTATGAAGAATATTCCGATGGGAGACATCAAGCCAAAAGATGATGAAGATGATGTACAAGTCATTAATCAACCCTCTTCATCAAATGTACCACAAGATGGTGAAAAAGTTGAGAGAGTAGAAAATGAAGATACTCATATCTCCCATGAGCAAATGGTGGTACAAGCACAAGATGTTGATGCTCCACAACCTCCTCCTCAAGTGGTCAATAGAAGAAATACACCTCTCCTACAAGATCATCCACAAGATCTCATCATAGGGAGTCCAACAAAGGGGGTGATGACTCGATCTCAAAAACTTACCTCATTTATTGCTCATCACTCTTTTGTCTCTTGCTATGAGCCTACCAAGGTAGAAGAAGCTCTCAAAGATCCGGATTGGATCAATGCCATGCATGAAGAGTTGAACAACTTCACTCGCAATGAAGTTTGGAATCTTGAAGAGCGACCAAAAGGTGCAAGAGTCATTGGAACGAAGTGGGTGTTCCGCAACAAGCAAGATGATCAAGGTGTTGTTGTGAGGAACAAGGCAAGACTAGTAGCAAAGGGGTTCTCTCAAGTTGAAGGTTTAGATTTTGGAGAAACCTTTGCACCGGTTGCAAGATTAGAAGCCATCCGTATCCTTCTTGCATATGCATCACATCATGAAATGAAACTATATCAAATGGATGTGAAAAGTGCATTCTTAAATGGCTTTATTAATGAACTAGTCTATGTTGATCAACCTCCCGGGTTTGAAGACCCTAGATATCCTAATCATGTTTATAGGTTGTCCAAGGCACTATATGGGCTTAAGCAAGCCCCAAGAGCTTGGTATGAGCGCCTTCGGGACTTCCTTATTGAGAAGGGCTTCACCATTGGGAAGGTCGATACCACACTATTCACCAAGAAGCTTGATGGGCATATCTTCATTTGTTAAGTATATGTTGATGATATCATCTTTGGATCATCAAATGAAGACTCATGCAAAGAATTTGGTGAATTGATGTCTAAGGAGTTTGAGATGTCAATGATTGATGAGCTTACATTCTTTCTTGGTTTTCAAGTCAAGCAAATGAAAGAAGGCATCTTCATCTCTCAAGAGAAATACACAAAAGATCTTCTCAAGAGATTCAAGATGGATGAATGTAAGCCAATCAAGACCCCAATGCCTACCAATGGACATCTCGACCTAGATGAGGGAGGTAACTCGGTTGATCAAACTCTCTACCGTTCCATGATTGGTAGCTTGTTATATTTAACCGCATCTAGGCCCGACATCATGTTTAGTGTGTGCATGTGTGCTAGATTTCAAGCTAGTCCTAAGGAAACTCATTTAATTGCCGTAAAAAGAATCCTTAGGTATCTTAAGCACACACCAAGCATTGGCCTTTGGTATCCCAAAGGAGCTTTATTTGAATTGATTGGCTATTCCGATTCGGATTACGCCGGATGCAAAGTTGATAGAAAGAGCACATCCGGAGGGTGCCATTTGCTTGGTAGATCACTTGTGTCTTGGTCCTCCAAGAAACAAAATAGTGTGGCTTTGTCCACCGCCGAAGCGGAATACATTGCCGCGGGTGCTTGTTGTGCACAAATATTATACATGAAACAAACTTTACTAGACTATGGAGTAGCTCTAGAGAAAGTACCTCTTTTGTGCGACAATGAAAGTGCGGTAAAACTTGCAAATAATCCGGTTCAACACTCTCGCACCAAGCATATAGATATCCGCCATCACTTTCTAAGAGATCATGTAGCTAAAAATGATATATCACTAGAAGGTGTAAGATCCGAAGATCAATTAGCGGATATCTTCACTAAACCGCTAGATGAGGCTACATTTTGTAGATTGCGGAACGAGCTCAATGTACTTGATTTTAGTAACTTCACTAAAAATTGAGCTTGTGTTGTCCCTTGCATTCATTGTAACATACAACATGTTTAATGTGTGGCAATGCATATAGGGCTTGTCTAACATGGTTAAGATAACCGCCGAAAAGCGTGTGAAGAAGCTTAACCTTGGATCAAACTTGACAAGTAACTAGATTTACTTACAAGTATTACATATGCATGAATGTTGTTTGTCGTTTTGTTCCATTTGCCCTCTTGTTGTCTATTTTCTTAAAAAGAATTATAGCCTAAGGCAAAATATTTTGAAAAATATGAGGGTTTGAGAGAGGTCACTCACATCAGTCCCAATTGGTGTTTATTTGGATCTTATTCAAGTTGGGACTTGATTGGGAACAGGCAGCGCAAAGGAAGGTTGAAGGATTGCTGAAAAAGGTGCACCGGACGCTGCACCGGACGCTGCTGTCCAGCGTCCGGTCAGTTCATAGGAGGTGAACTGCTGTTGAAGGAGTGACCGGACGCTGCGTCTGTGCGTCCGGTCAGAAAGGGCTCAGCGTCCGGTCGATCGGAGGATGACAAAGTTAAACTGACCGAACCCTGCCTGCGTCCGGTCATGGACCACCGGACGCGTCCGGTCGCGATTTCAGAGGATTCGGACCTCTCTGGAATCGACCGGACGCTGGGTGGTAGCGTCCGGTCGCTACCACCGGAGCGTCCGGTCAGTGGATCTCGCGCGTCAAGGACTCTTTTCCCTTTTCCTTTTCTGTCGCGTTTTGGGGGTTATTTATCCGAACCTTCGTTCTTCTCCCTTGACCTAACCCGAGCCACCGTGAGCCGCGCCGCCGCAGCCGCCAGCCCAAACGCCGGGTCGCCGCCGTCCCTCACGCGACCGTCGCGCCACCTCGCCCGGCCCCCGCGCCAGCCTCGCGCCGCAGTCCCGCGCCTGCCCAGCCGCGCGTCTCCGTGCCCCTGCCCCGCGCCACCGCCGGTCAGTCGCAGCCACGTCGCCGTCTCGCAAGCCACCGCCTGCTCAGCTCCTCGCCGGCCTTCTCGCACCCAAGCTCGTCGTTCCATCGGTGCCAAGGCTAAAAATCCTCGCCAAGTGATCTTGCCCTATCCTCCCATTGTTTGGTAAGGCAAATCTTGTGGTTCAATCTTGATCTCCAATTGTGACCTAGATCAAATTCTAAATACATTGATTCCCCATTGCATTCAGGGCGCTTGACCTAACCCTAACTGGTTCCGAGATCCCCCACGTGACGTCTTATCTATTCTCGGATCGCTGATCGTCAGGTAGAAAGCCATTCGTTTCAATTTCGCATCTACATTGCTTTCTCTGCTAGGTTTTCACATCTATTAGACATATGGTATTTATTTGTATATCCATCTATTCTATCGTGCAGCGAGTCGGTTCCATTGTGTTTCGTCTGGCAGTTGGCAGTAAACTCAGAGCCAAGCTCACGAGTAAGGATCGAGGCCAAGCCTCGAAAGCAGCAGTTTGACAGTTGATCTTCATCAGCGACAGTTCACCATCTTGTCAGTTTAGATGGCTCGCACCAAGAATGTTGGTGGTGGTCCAGGTGATGATGATCGGAGGCCCCCACCTCGTCAGCCAGCCGGATCCAAGGGCAAATCAACCAAGCAAGTAACTTCCAAGAAGCGGAAGTACCCCGACGCAGAGACAGCCAGAGCAGCAGCTGTTGCAGAGGCCGCAGAGCGTGCCGAGAGAGGTGGCACCCGCAGGGAAATTGTCATTGCAGATCAGCCAGTTTCACCCGCAGTCAGAGCTGCGATTGAGGAGGTTGAGCGTCGTCATGGTAGTCCAGCTGGGACTGCCACGTTTGCAGGACGACAGGTTGCCATTGAGGAGGGTCCGTTAGCACAGCAGCAGCCTCCACCAGCAGAGCCTCAGCCAGCCCAGGAGACTCAGGAGAGTTAGGAGACCGAGCCAGCACCTCAGCTACGCCGCTCGAGTCGTACCAGTGCTGCAGTTCCACCGAGGCCAGCTACACGGCGCAGGGGTTCACGCCCTCCGCCCAGACCACAGGGTCCGCCTCCAGTGATTCACCTCGACTTGAGGGCCGCTACAGCCAGGCAGGTTCAGCAGCTGCGGTTTGTTGAGTTTGAGGTTTGGTTCCCTCTAAGGAGGGATGAGAGAGCAGCTGAGGGGTTCTACACGCCACTGCAGGAGGATTTCTACAATGCATATCTAAACAGTGGGGCAGTGTTCAGATCACAGAGGGTCTGTCCGATAGAGTCCATTGTGGCAGCACCCGGAGAGGGCATTCGGCAATACTTATCATATTTGCTAGGACTGTCAGATCTGATTGGACGGACAGGGATATATGTACCTTCTTGGGTTCGTCAGTTTTATGCCTCGCTCTACATCGATCCTCATCACAGATTCATTCACTTTGCCTTCAACGGCAAAGACTATAGAGTGACGAGTAGCAGGGCCAGAGAGATACTGAGACTACAGGAGCAGCCTGTAAGGATGCATGAGGTTTGCTATGGACATCAGGAGCCTCCCAGGCGTCCTCATGGAGGATTGGTGCCCCCTACAGACTTAGTGCGCCATTGTTTCAAGGAGCCGTTTGGTGAGGGGTCGAGCAGGAACCCCAGTGACTTGACTCCTACAGCGAGGATACTAGAGGCCATCATCAGGAGGACATTGCTTCCTAGGTTGGGATACAGGGAGGGCCTAACTCGCTTACAGCTCTAGCTTCTCAATGCCATCATGCAGATGATAGTGTTTGACATCTGGGACCTCCTTCTTTCAGAGATGGAGGATACTATAGCTGAGGGATTCAAGGGTCGCAGGCAGCTTCCCTATGCTCACTGGATCACGTTCCTCATCCGCAGAGTTGTGATTGATAAGCCCCCTGGCATGATGGATGAGTATACTGGTGCCACTACAGAGTTCTCTGCTTACAACCTGTCACAGAGGATCAGACGCGCCACTCCTCAGGCACCCAGTCAGCCTAGCCGTCGCCCCAATGTGCCAGAGTCTGCAGCTCAGCAGGACGAGATCATCAGAGGGATTGCAGCCACTGAGGAGGCGGAGCTAGAGGCACAGCAGGAGGTGAGTGAGTACAGTGACAGCTCCGACGACGACTACCAGCCTATACCTCAGATGCCTCCACGCAGACACGATGCAGAGGCCGGTAGCTCTAGTTCTGCTCCACCTGCTCCACAGACAGACCCCGCTCTCATTGCTATTCTTGAGCGGATGCAGCAGGATCAGACACGACAGGCACAGGAGACAGCTACAAACTTCGCACAGTTTCAGGCTCATCAGGACGAATTTCAGCGGCAGCAGCAGCTCCTTCAGCACCAGCAGTTACTTATGCAGCAGCAGCTCATGGGATTCATGCAGCATGTAGTGACAGCCATTGGGATCCCACTGCCACAGACTTCGCCTCAGCTTGCACAGCCTCCTACCACTTCGACGACTCTAGCAGTACAGCCTATCGGGCTTCAGAGTCAGGGACAGCCTCCAGCTCAGTTTACTTCACCTCCTGTACAGGTGTCCCAGTGGTTAGCTTCACCTGGTGTAGCCCCGCAGTTCACTCCTTATCACACGGGTTTCTCACCAGAGCAGACTTCCTCGCTATTCGTGCCTGAGTCGTCAGTCTCCAGGAGTCTTGGAGCATCATTCAGCGAGTTGACCGGCATGCCTACTCCACCTCACATGCATACTGCCGGTCCGTCTACAGCAGCTCTAGCTATCATGACTACTCAGAGGCTCCCCTCGTCTGTCGCCTCGTCAGATCCTACGACAGACATACTTGCAGCTTCACAGGCAGCACCAGCCCCAGCTCAGACCCAGACCGCTTCAGCGACACTTCCTGTTTCAGAGGGTCAGTCAGTTCAGAGCTCAGGGTCAGATGATGATGGCGCCCAGTTCCACCTTGCTCCACGTACTTCAGCGCCCGACTCGTCCGCTGCAGCCCCGCCGACCGACCCTTAGGTTTTGGTGTTTGACGCCAAAGGGGGAGAGGGTTTGAGTATGTAGACTTAGGGGGAGCGAGTTTTAGGGGGAGCTAGTTATCTAGTATTAGCTTATTATATACATTTGGAGTTTTATTTGTGTGATACACTATTTCTCATGCATTCGTGTGTTTTCTTTCATGCATACTATTATATACATGTGATAGTGCTATCTACATGATTGTGATATTTGACATGTGTGATTTCTACTTTGCTTTATCTATATGTCATATCACTTGTGGAATGCTCTTTTGCTTTTGCTTCCGCGTTTTTACTTCGAAGCAAATGAGCTTTGTTATTTGTACTCATGCTTAATTCATATCCTTTGAGTACATTGTGTTGGCTTGGGTCATATAAGCTTGACTAACTTTTTTTGTTCTTATTGACAAAAGCTTATATGAACCAAGCCCATCAAAAACCTCACTCCATAACATACTCGAGGTGGTATTGTCATCAATCACCAAAAAGGGGGAGATTGAAAGCATCTAGGCCCCTAGTTGGATTTCGGTGATTAATGTCAATACAAAGATTACTATGACTAACGTGTGTTTTGCAGAGACAAGTAAGTTAGGTCATGGTAATGGAGATCGATTGGGCAATCGAGGTTGTCATGCCCCTACGATGGGAATTGTTTCGGTTTTCAAAGGATGGACGACAAGGTTAAGGATGACTAGTTCTAAGTGTCGATTGGAGTTGGAGAGACACTTAGAGTAGTTTAGGACTTTGTTTTTCCTTTGGCCGTACTATGAAGGGGGGTATGAACGGGTAGCTTGACCTAGTTGAGTCTAGTGAGTTAGGTGTGGTGCACACTTGTTAAAACTAGCTCTAGGTAGCTCCTATGAATGCCTAAGATCCTTTGGAGCAAACTTCATTCACATATGTTCGGAAGTTGGAAGTGAATGGAGGGTCAAATACTGACCGGACGCTGGCTCCGGTGCGACCGGACGCTGGCCGCAGGGTCCGGTCAGTTCATTTGACCGAGAAGATCAAGTCTGGTGTGACCGGACGCTGGGAGGTCATGTGACCGGACGCTGAGGGCCAGCGTCCGGTCAACTCCAGTAAGGGTCCAGACTTGGAAAAGTGTGACCAGACGCGTCCAGTCAGTGTGACCAGACCCTGAGTATCCAGCGTCCGGTCGTTTACAGTAAGCATCCAAGAGCGACCGGACGCGTCCGGTCGGTACTGACCGGACCCTGACAGCGTCCGGTCATCACTTGAATACTGGTTCGCGGGTTGAACTGACCGGAGCGTCCGGTCATCACGACCGGAGCGTCTGGTCACCCCGCAGAAGCTCATAACGGTTAGTTTTTCAGGCTGGCTTATAAATAGAAGCTCCACTCGTGAGTGGAGTATCCTTTGCTCATTCCAACAGCTGAGAAACACGTTTGTGAGTGCCAAGAAGAGCAAGATCCTAGTGAGGTGTTTGTGATTTGAGAATCCAAGAGAGTAGCCTCACTAGCAAATCAAGAGTAGCAAAGTGTGCATCCATCTTCTCATTAGGCTTTGCGTGGTCAAGTGAGAGTTCGTGCTTGTTACTCTTGGTGATCGCCATCACCTAGACGGCTTGGTGGTGATCGGGAGTTTGGTGTTCACCCGGCGGAGCTTGTGGGTGACCCAACTCAAGTTGTGAGCGGTTTTGGGTGATTCGCCGCGACGGAGTGTCGAAGAATCAACCCGTAGAGAGCACTTGATCCTTGCGCGGATCAAGGGGGAGCTACACCCTTGCGCGGGTGCTCCAACGAGGACTAGTGGAGAGTGGCGACTCTCCGATACCTCAGCAAAACATCGCCGCGTTCCTTTCTCTCTCTACTTACTTTGAGCACTTACTTTGAGTATTTACTTTGAGCAATTCAATACTTGTTTTACATTCATAGAATTGCTTGCTAGAGTAAGTTTGGAACATAGGTTGAGAGGTTGTTGTGCATTAGTTTGATATAAACACTTTTCTAGGCACAAGGGGTTAATTGGGCTATCCGTAGGATTTGATTATTGCAAGAGAATTTAGAATTAGCCCAATTCACCCCCCCTCTTGGGCATCTTGATCCTTTCAACAGGTCTGCTAACCAGTTAAATTGATTGGCATCCATTTTCTTCGCTATGTGTACCAGTTAAACTGGTCGGATCGCTAATTAATCTGGTCGACTTCATTTTAAACAGCTCGGACTTGATCAAGACGGCATTGCCAAATGGATAAAAGACGCTCGGGGACTAGCTGTCGGGGTATAACCCTAGGTATCCATGGCAAGAGACATGGGCCGCACCATCAAGGACGGTCCTGCCCATAACATGAAGACTTACGGCGCATGGCACTGCTTGGCGTACACCGCAAGACATCTAGAAGATCTGATGGGATAATATAGATATTGTAATCCAAATAGAATACCTACTATATAGCTGACTAGAAAACTTTCATTGTAATCCTATCCCTCTAGAGTACATAAGATGGGGCAGGGGTCCCTGAGTCGGCAAGGGCCAATCAAGACCCTGGGCTTAGCTTAGAGTTACATCAGATCATAATATACAATCCACCAAAGATACAGGGCATAGGGTATTACGTCAAGCTGATGGTCTGAACCTGCCTAAATCATTGTCTCTACGTCTTGTGTCACCATCTAGTTCGTATCTCGCGCACCTCTACTTATTCATCTATTATCATCGGCATATCCCTCGATAGGCTGCCAGCCATATTTCGTCGACAGATATTTTGGCTTTAGTTTGTCAATGGAGAGCACCAGCAAAAACGTGAGCCCGATGCACAACCTTCTCCGATCACCACCTTCACCTCTCGTGCCAAAAATGCGAGTCCGGCGCCAAAGCAGCTAGGATTCGTGCCAGAAAAAATACCACAGTGGCAGCTCTATGTGTGTCGTGCTGATGTTGGGCTGGCCCAGCGAACCAAGTAGGGCAGAGCATATTTCTAGCTCCGCCATGGGATATATAGGAATGAGCAGCTAGATGCACAGCGACTGCAGAGAAGTCATTTTGGTCGACTTCAGAGGATCTTGTTCCCCATCCTGGTGCACGCACAGGCGAGGTGAACGCCACTAGATGGTGCCAAAGCTCTGTGCCCGATCGGCGAAGGCAGCCACGAGCGCTCATGTTCAAATGCATCCGGGAACGACTGAAACCCAAACTTGGTTCGTACATAACCCACAATACAAGCTGCACCAGATCACGACGCTATGAGAAAGTTTATAGAGCTATGAGAGTTCTTCAGCATTGCTTATAGGAGTTTGGTCTAAAACAGCTGGGTTTGGATGATTAGGGGCTTCAAAAGAGGGTACATGAAACTGTTAGTAAGTCTTGTTCATAGGATGCTTTAGTTTCAGTTTGCATGTTTCCTATTCTTAAGCATTGCATGCGCACGAGCACTGACATGTGGTTGCCGTGCGCGTAGGAGGGCATGGCGAGAATAGCTCGCATGTTCCTGGGCTGAGCGACGTTCTAGCGGCATCGTGGGCATGGGGATGGACGTGCCTGTTGATATGCTGCTGCTCTCTGCCCCTCACCGATGGGAGGTTGTACGTGTGGACGATCGGTGGGCGTGGTTTGAAGGCTGATTAGTGGTGAGGAGCCAGCGATCGTGAGAGGAGGAAGAACGAGGTGGCGGCTAGGGTTGGACTCCCGGCTCCCTTCAGGAAGCCGGAAACAATATGTTTCTGCTTAAACAGATCCAATTGTCTTTACAACCATATATCGCTTCTCCTTTCCAAAAATAGAAATATGTTTCTAATAATAATAATAGTTCTCTAATAATAGGAAACGTCCTGGGCCGTGAGGCCTTCTCCTGCATGTGCCTGCTAGCCACGAGCAGCCCTCCTCTGATATTGAACTCCCGTCATAACATATCTCCCCGCCTCAGCAAACAGCTCGTCCTCGAGCTGCACATCCGGGTAGAGAGTCTTGAAGTCGTCCAGGTGCTCCCAGGTGGCGTCATCCTCCGAAAGGCCTTGCCACTTGACGAGGATGCGCCACATGCCGTGACGGAGCTGGGCGCGCAGGACCTGCGTAGGGGCTGGCAGCAGTCGCCCGTCCTGAACCGGTGGCAGCACGGCCGGTGTTGATGGTGGCGAGCCGGCGTAGTTGTAAGGCTTTAACAGCCCCACATGGAAGACGTCATGCAGGCGCGCGTCCGCGGGGAGTCGGAGACGATAAGCCACCTGCCCGATGCGCTCGACGATCTGCAACGGCCCGGCGTAGCGTGGGCGCAACTTGCCCTTGGACGGCGAAGCGAGCGCATGGGTGGGTCGGTGGAGAAGTCAGAGCAGCACCCATGCGCCCACGTCGAACTCCACCTCGCGATGGTGCTCATCGTAGTGGCGCTTGGCGTACTGCTGGGCCTGAAGAAGACGCTCGCGAACCTCCTCCAGGAACGTGTCGCGGTCCCGCAGCATGGCGTCCACCGCCTCTGTCTGGGCCGCCCCGGCGTGGTGTGGCAGGAGGGGTGGCGGGGGTCGGCCGTACACAACCTCGAACGGCGACGCTCGGAGCACCGTGTGGTACGAGGTGTTGTAGCAGTACTCCGCCCAGGAGAGCTAGTTGACCCACGAGCGAGGCCGATCACCTGTTGCACAGCGCAAGTACATCACGATGATCTTGTTGACGACCTCGGACTGGCCATCCATTTGGGGGTGAAAGGCCGTACTGAGCCGCTGCTTGACACCTGCACATTTAAAGAGATCACGCCAGAGATTGCTGGTGAAGACTGGGTTGCGATCGCTGATGATGGAGCTGGGGAAACCGTGCAGGCGCACGATCCCGTCAAAGAAGGCACGGGCGACGGAGGTGGCGGTGTAGGGGTGGCTGAGCGTGATGAAGTGGGCGTACTTCGAGAAGCGGTCCACCACCGTCAGGACCACAGACTTGCCGTGCACCTTCGGTAGCCCCTCAATGAAGTCCATGGAGATACGCCCAGATCTACGACGGAACGTCCAAAGGCTGAAGGAGGCCGGCCGGCTGTGTGGTCGGTGTCTTGTTCCGCTGGCACACGTCGCAGGAGCGGACGAAGTCGTGCACCAGCTGGTGGTCGCCGGGGATGTAGAAGTCCGCGCGGAGGCGCACAAGGGTTTTCTGGACCCCCTCGTGTCCAGCTGAGTGAGCTAGGTTCACCACCTGGTGGCGCAAGTCGTCGGTGGCAGGCACGTAGATGCGCTTGCCATGGAGGAGGAAACCATCGGCGGCTGCCCACGGCTCGCCCAGAGACGCAGCCTCCAGCTGCTGCAGCAGGTCACGTGCGACTAGGTCGGCCACGGTGGCGCGGCAGATGTCGGCATAGAGGTCGAAGGAGGGCCCCGAGAGGGCACAAAGCGCCACAGTCTCCTCGTCGCGGCGGGACAGCGCGTCGGCCGCCGAGTTGAGCCGCTCGGGGCGGTACTCGACGGTGAAGTCAAACCCAAACAGCTTGCTGAGCCACTGGTGCTGAGGCACGGTGGACAGCCGCTGGTCCAGGAGGAACTTCAGGCTGTAGTGGTCGGTGCGGACGAGGAACCGACGCCCCCACAAGTACGGGCGCCAGTGCCAGACGGCTTGCACCAGCCCGATGAGCTCGCCCTCGTAGGCCACCAGCTTGACATGGCGGGAGGCAAAGGGTCGACTGAAGAAAGCCAGGGGTCCCCCCCTGGTGTAGAACGGCGCCAAAGCCGGTGCAGGACGCATCGCAGTCGACCACGAACTGGCGCTCGAAGTCGGGCATCTATAGAACCGGCGCCGACGAGAGCGCCCGCTTCAGGGCAGCAAAGGCCTCGTCCACCTCCGCCATCCAGACAAACACCTCCTTCTGCAGGAGACGTGTGAGTGGTGCCACGATGGAGCCAAAGTCGCGGATGAACTTCCTATAGTAGCCGGCGAGGCCCAGGAAGCCACGCACCCCGCGTGGAGAGCGCGGTAGCGGCCACAAGGCGACCGCGGCCACCTTGTCGCTGTCCATGGCGACACTGTCGGCGTTGATGATGTGGCCGAGGTAGGCGACGGAGAGGGCCCTGAAGGAGCACTTCAACCTCTTCAGAAAGAGGCCGTGGGCTCGTAGGGCGGTGAAGACGAGGCCGACATGCTGCAGGTGCTCAGACCACGATGTGTTGTAGATCAAAATGTCGTTGAAGAAAACCAGCACGAACCTATGGAGGAAGGGGCGGAGCACGTCGTTCATCAACACCTGAAATGTCACAGGGGCATTGGAGAGCCCAAACGGCATCACCAGGAACTCGAAGTGGCCACGGTGGGTGCGGAATGCTGTCTTCTCGATGTCCACCGGGTGCATGTGCACCTGGTGGTACCCCGAGCGGAGGTCGAGCTTGGTGAAGTACTTGGCCCCATGGAGCTCATCGAGGAGCTCATCAACCACCGGGATCGGGAACTTGTCCTTGGATGTACAGTCATTGAGCGCGCGGTAGTCGATGCAGAAGCGCCATGACCCATCCGCCTTCTTGATGAGGAGCACGGGTGCCGAGAATGGAGAAGTACTGGGGTGGATGATGCCCTGCTCTAGCATGGCGGCGCACTACCGCTCGAGCTCATCCTTCTACAATTGAGGGTACCGGTACGGCCGCACTGCCACCGGCGTGGTCCTGGGCAGTAGGTGTATGCGGTGGTCATAGGGGCGGGCTAGTGGAAGGCCACATGGTGTGTCGAAGACAGCGTCGTGCTGAAGTAGGAGCTCGTCTAGCAGCGGGTGGTGCGGGTCCGAAGTGACCGCTGTTGGGAGGCGCGCCCGGGGTGCCCACACACCGCCACATGACGCGGCGGCCCTCATGCAGGAAGGACACGGTGAGCCCCTCAAAGTCCTAGGTGAGGGGGCCCAGCGTGCTAAGGAAGTCGACGCCGAGGATGAAGTCGAAGCAGCCGAGCGCGAGGACGACGCAGGTGATGGAGAAAGGCACCCCGCAGATGTTGATGGGCACGTCGCGTGCGATGCCTTCACACGGCACGCGCTCGCCATTGGCCACCGTAATGCAAAGCTGGTTGCCCCCCTGAGGAGTGAGACCAAGGCGTCGCATGGCTGCGCCCTAGAGGAAGGTGTGGGTGGAGCCGGTGTCCAGGAGGGCGAGGAGGCGCTCGCCCTTGATCGTCATGGGCAAGAGCATAGTGTGGAACGTCCTGATGCCTGCAAGAGCGTGTATAGAAACCACAAGAGCATGAGCGTGAGCATCCACTGCGGCAGCGGTGTCTTCGGGCAAGGCCACGGCCACATCATTGGCTGCCCCCTCCTCGTCATCGTTGAGGAAGTCGTCCGCCTCCAGGAAGAACAGGCGGGGGCACATGTGCCCACGCACGTACTGCTTGTCGCAGTTGTAGCAGAGGCCCTGACGACGGCGTTCCTGCATCTCGGCCGGCGAGAGGCGATGGTACGGCCGCACGGGTGCCGCCGGGGCTGCTACGCCCGGTGCTGCAGCGGCGATTGCGGGCGGCGTAGGCAGCGCTGGTGCTCCAGCCGAGGCCGTGGTCGCAGCCGCCCCCTGTTGGCGTGGGGGAAGGGCTGGCCACGGGGGAGGGTGGGTGCCGCGCTGCTGAGGGGGTGCTGCCATGGCCAGAGCCCATGTCTCAAAGGCATGGGCGAGGAACATGGCTGTCTGGAGGTCGGGTGGGGCGCGCATCGCGACGTCGACCCGAATGTGTTCCGGGAGGCTGTCGACGAAGAGCTCTGCCTTTTGGCATGTGGAGATGTCCCTAGAGTGCGCCAGCACCATTTGGAAGCGATGCGCAAACTCCTGGACCATGGAGTGGAAGGGAAGGCACCCCAACTCAGCCAGCCGCGAGCCGTATATAGGCGGTCCAAAGCAAAAACAGCAAAGTTCCTTGAAGCGCTCCCAGGACGGCATGCCCTCGTCCAACAGGAGGGCGTAGTACCATGTCTAAGCGGCGCCGATGAGGTGGTAGGAGGCCATCCACGTCCGCTGCTCCACCGGAGTGCGCTGGCCCAAGAAGAATTGTTCACAGTGTGTGAGCCAATTCAGCGGGTCAACCGAGCTGTCGTACATCGCGAAGTCGATCTTGTAGGTCCGAGGCTGGAAAGGCGCCGCACCGAACATCACGGGAGCAGCAGCCGAGGGCACCCCACCGAGCGCTAGAGCTGCAGCTGGCGCAGACCAGAAGGTGGAGCCATGGAAGATTGGGCCATCAACGCCGCCATAGAGCATTCCCGACGCTGGAACGCCCCCATGGCCAAAGCCCGCTGTGATGTGAGGGGTTGAATGGACCGACGGGTGCCCCGGCGCGGAGGAGTAGACCGGCGGTGCGATGTCAGTGGACGGCGAGTGGGGGAACTGGATCTCCTAGATGGGAATGCTGTCTTGGGGAGCCACCGGTGCTGGCACGGTGGTGTGCGTTGTGCTATCCTACGACATCCCGTAGGTGTAGACGGCGCCCGAGGCGGGCGAAGGCAGCTGCTGCTGTGGGTTGGGCCCGCGGCGGCTGCTATGGTTTAGGCGCCGGCGGTAGCTGCGGCTACGGGTGAGTCGGCGCCACGCCTGGCTACGGTCCCAAGAGGAATGCGTGGACGTCGGCCATCATCCTGCCGAGGTCGATGACGGCTGTGGTGAGCTGCTCGTTGGTCATCACCCCCACGGCGGAGGAGGAAGCCCCGGCGGCCAGCGGCAGCGATCCCGCATGCAGAGATGTTTGCGGAATCAGTGCGGACAGGATCGGCACGGACATGTTGGGGTCCGGCGACAGTGCGGTTGAAGCGGGCAGTGGCAGTGACATCGGATCGAAGGTGGCTGATACCAGGTTGATATGCTGCTGCTCTCTGCCCCTCACCGATCGGAGGTTGTACGTGTGGATGATCGGTGGGCATGGTTTGAAGTCTGATCGGCGGCGAGGAGCCAGCGATCGTGAGAGGAGGAAGAACGAGGTGGCGGCTAGGGTTGGACTCCCGGCTCCCTTCAGGAAGCTGGAAACAATATGTTTCTGCTTAAACCGATCCAATTGTCTTTACAACCATATATTGCTTCTCCTTTCTAAAAATAGAAATACGTTTCTAATAATAATAATAGTTCTCTAATAATAGGAAATGTCCTGGGCCATGAGGCCTTCTCCTGCATGCACTTGCTAGCCACGTGCAGCCCTCCTCTGATATTGAACTCCCATCATAACACCTGTAATGTGGTGTGCAGCTGGCCGCTGCCTGCCTCTACTTTGTACTTGCACAGAATAAAAGGGGAATAGAAAGAACAGAAAAGCTGCCTGTTGTTTGTAGCACCAAACCTCCTGTGTTCCAAGTGTTCACGTTGAGTTTGAGTGTGTTCTGTGTTCATGACTTCGATCATGAGCTCGCCAGCCGTCAAGAACGTCGGGCGAGAACCAACAATTGGCATCAGAGCTGTGAGAGAGGGACCTACGACATCATGTCGACAAAGCCGAGCGGACACTCGCCGCCATCGATGGACAAGAAGGCGAAGAAGGCCAGCGGATCCGGTGGCAAGTCCCCACCGCGCGACCCTTCTCGTAGCCGCTCACTGCGTCACTCTCAGGCTCCACGCCGTTCGCGCACTCGACATCCACGTGAGGTCGTCGTCGAGCGCATCGTCCAGGAAGGCAGCGGCAACTGTCCATAGTTGGAGAAGAACAACTACCACGAGTGGTCGCTGCGAATGCAACTGAAAATGCAAGCGCGCCACCTGTGGGGCACCGTCGAGTACGACGATGTGGACTACGACGACGACCGCGCCACACTAGACGCCATCTGCAGTGGTGTTCTGGCGGAGTACATCCCCATCCTAGTGGCCAAGTAGTCCACGAGGGAGGCCATCAAGACCCTCTGCATCGGCGACGAGCGGGTGCGGAAGGTGACCACGCAGAACCTGTGCGCCGAGTACGAGTCCATCGTGCTCTGGGAAGGCGAGGCGATCGAAGACTTCACCTTGTGCCTCACTAAGATCATACATTGCCTCGCCACCCTTAGCGACCCGGAGCCGAATGCCAAAGTGGTGGCCAAGTATCTGCACGTCGTCCGCCACGGTACAAGCAGCTGGCAATCTCAATTGAAACCTAGCTTGACATTTCCCAAATGTCCATTGAGGAAGTGACCGGAAGGCTCAAGGTGGCCGACGACGTCGAGCCTGCCCCTGCACACACCACGAATGGCAAACTGCTCCTTATGGAGGAGCAGTGGGTTGAGAAGTACAAGAAGCAGGAGCATGGCCATGGCAGTTCTAGCTCGGGAGGAGGCGGTCACGGCAAGGGATGTGGCCATGGCAAGCCACGTGCCCGCGGCGGCAACAACAGCAGCGACGGGCGTGCCGCGTCGAATATGGCTCGTGCTAGACCAGATGATGAGTGCGAACGCTGTGGCAAGAAAGGCCATTGGGCCCAAAATTGTCGTGGCAAGCTCAAGGTGCAGGAACAGGCCCATGTGGCCTAGGACGACGAGTCCACTCTGCTCCTTGCGATGGACTACGAGCTGGAGGAGGGGATTTATCCCTGAATCGAGCAGCCGCCACCTACGGAGCTGAGTCCGGCGATTCTGCCACTAATCCGCGCCAATGGGCAACCCCACCTTGTTGAGAAGAAGTTGTACGCCGCCTTCGACGAGTCCGGTGACCGGGACCTAAAGCGATGGGTCCTGGACACTAGCGCGTCGAACCACATGTTCGAGGCACGAGCAGCCTTCTCTAGCCTCGACGTCGGCGTCATAGGCTCTGTGCGGTTGGGTGATGGCTCCGTCGCCCACATCGAGGGGATCGGCACCGTCCTCTTCTCCTGCAAGACCGGGGAGCACCGCGCCATCACCAACGTCTACTACCTGCCCGCCTCACCGCCAACATTATCTCCGTCGGGTAGCTCAACGAGACTGGCTACTAGGTGCTGGTTGAAGGTGGGGTGATGCGGGTGCACGATGAGGAGCGTCGGCTGCTAGCCAAAATCCATCGCAACCCAGGTCGGCTCTATGTGCTGGATGTCGACATTGCACAGCCGGTCTGCCTGGCTACACGTGGAGAAGAAGAAGCCTGGGTCTGGCATGCCTAGTTCGAACACCTGCACTTTGCCATGTTGCGCAAGATGGGTAGGGATGGCCTTGTCCATGGCATGCCCCTACTGACCCAAGTGGAGCAGGTGTGTGACGCCTACCTCGCCAGCAAGCATCGTCGGGCACCGTTTCCGCAGCAGGTGCAAAGGCGCTCGACGGAGGTGCTGTAGCTACTCCATGGCGACATCTGTGGCCCCATCTCGCCACAAACTCCAAGCAGCAAGCGGTACTTCTTACTGCTTGTTGATGATTACTCACGGTACATGTGGCTCTCGCTACTGCCCACCAAGGATACGGCCGCGATGGCGATCAAGCGCGTTCAGGCGGCGGCTGAACGCAAGAGTGGCAAGAAGCTGCTGGCTCTGCGTACTGACCATGGTGGGGAGTTCACCGCGGCCAACTTCATCGACTACTGTACCGAGCTTGGGGTACATCATCAACTCACGGCGCCGTATTCGCCGCAACAAAATGGTGTCATGGAATGGTAGAACCAATCCGTCGTCGGGACTGCACGCAGCATGCTCAAGGCGAAGGGGCTCCCCAGTGAGTTCTGGGGCAAGGCGGTCACCACGGCCATCTACCTGCTGAACCGTTCCTCGTCCAAGAGTGTGGGTGGTAAGACTCCCTACGAGCTCTAGACTGGCAGCGTCCCTATCGTTCAGCACCTGCGCATGTTTGGCTCCATCGCGCACATGAAGGTGATGGCACCGAACCAGAGGAAGCTGGATGACAGGAGCAAGCGTACCATCTTCGTCGGCTACGAACTGGGATCCAAGGCATATTGGGTGTATGACCTGGTGGCATGGCGCGTGCACATCAGCCACGACGTGGTGTTTGAGGAGGAGGCATAGTGGTCCTAGGCCGAGGGCCAGCGAAGTGAGGCGGCTAACTTTGTCATCGAGGATCTGACGCCATCCAAGATCATCACCACTACAACGACGACGAGGACGAGTACATCGACCGAAGCTGCCTCTACTTCCTTAGGCTCGCCAGCGCTGTCTGCCCACGCCTCGCCAGTGCATGGCGCTGGGAGCGCGACACCGAGGGCGGACATGCAGCTGGATGCGGACCCGATTGAGTTCGTGACGCCACCAGGAGCCAGTGCATCACAGCACCTAGACGCGGACCACGACAGCGATGCCCCTGCCCAGTACCGCAACATCGACAACGTCCTCGGGTAGACCACTCCACCGGGCTTCGCTGCGTGGGAGCTGGAGGAGCAGCTCCTACTGGCAAGCGAGGCTGAGCCGACGATGTTTGTAGAGGCGCTGAAGCACAAGAACTGGCGCCATGCCATGCTCGATGAGTTCACCTCCATCGAGGCGAATGACACTTGGAGGCTCGTCGATCCAATCCCTGGAGTGCGCCCGATCGGTCTTAAATGGGTGTACAAGACGAAGAGGGATGAAGCCGGGCTTGTCACCAAGTTCAAGGCTCGGCTCATCGCTAAGGGGTACGTGCAGCGCCAGGGGATCGATTTCGATGAGGTTTTTGCCCTGGTAGCGCACCTGGAATCTGTGAGGCCGTTGCTGGCACTTGCTGCAAGTGAAGGGTGGGCAGTCCACCACATGGACGTCAAGTCCGCTTTCCTAAATGGGGAGCTACTCGAGGATGTCTATGTTCAGCAGCCGCCAAGGTTCATGGTGAAAGGCCAAGAGACGAAGGTGCTGCACCTAATCAAGGCCCTCTACGGACTCCGCCAAGCGCCTAGAGCCTAGTACTCCAAGCTTGACGAGTCCCTGATCAAGCTCGGCTTCAGGCGCAGCACGTTCGAGCATGCGGTCTACCTCCATGGTGTGGGCACGATGCCTCATCGTGGGAGTCTATGTGGATGATCTGGTAATCATCGGAGGGGATCCACATGACATCAGCACCTTCAAGGAGGAAATGAAGGCGACATTCAAGATGAGTGATCTTGGGCTCCTGCACTACTACCTCGGGCTAGAGGTGAAGCAGTCAAGGAGCGGCATCACGATATGCCAGAGCGCCTATGCTGCAAAGATCCTAGAAGGTGCCGGTCTGATAGGATGTAATCCAAGCCTCACTCCCATGGAGTCAAGGCTTAAGCTCAGTAAGTCTAGCTCTACCCCTGCTGTTGATCCCACATCTTACAGAAGCATTGTGGGCTCTCTTCGTTACTTGATGAATTCAAGGCTGGATTTGGCATACTCGGTGGGGTATCTCTATAGATTCATGGAGAGTCCTACTATTGAGCACATGGTGGCCATCAAGAGAGTGTTGAGTGATCTGGTCGGTGATCTTGACACAAGGAAGAGCACCACTGGTGTCCTCTTCTTCCTAGGTTCTAGTCTCATCACCTGGCAATCCTAGAAGCAAAGAGTGGTGGCCTTATCCTCATGTGAAGCTGAATACATCACCGCTACTACAGTAGCTTGCCAAGGTGTCTGGCTGGCTCGGCTGCTCGCTGAACTCAAGGGTGAGAAGGTCAGGAGCATCACACTGAAGATGGACAGTGAGTCTGCAATTCAGCTAAGTAAAAACCCAGTCTTTCATGACCATAGCAAACACATAGATGTGAGATATCATTATATACGGGAGTGTATCGAAGAAAATAGGGTGAAGCTATAGTCCGTCAGGACAGCTAAAGAACTTGCAGACGTTCTGACGAAGGCATTGGGGCCACAACAGTTCTGTGAGCTACACTCCAAGATCGACGTCATTGATGTACAGACCGTGAACAAGGCTTAGGAGGAGATCTATTAGTAAGTCTTGTTCATAGGATGCTTTAGTTTTAGTTTGCATGTTTCCTATTCTTAAGCATTGCATGCGCACAAGCACTAACATGTGGTTGCCGTGCGCGTAGGAGGGCATGGCGAGAATAGCTCGCATGTTCCTGGGCTGAGTGATGTTCTAGCGGCATCATGGGCATGGGGATGGACGTGCCTGTAATGCGGTGTGTAGCTGGCCGCTGCCTGCCTCTACTTTGTACTTGCACAGAATAAAAGGGGAATAGAAAGAATAGAAAAGCTGCCTGTTGTTCGCAGCACCAAACCTCCTGTGTTCCAAGTGTTCGCGTTGAGTTTGAGTGTGTTCTGTGTTCATGACTTCGATCACGAGCTCGCCAGCCATCAAGAACACCGGGGGAGAACCAACAGAATCTAGAACTCGGGTTGAGTTAAAATCATGAACTCAGTAAACTTTTGCTGCTTTTGAAGCAAATTTTGAAAACAAAACGAGCTCAAATAGGGTTGGGGTTGATTTTCACGTTAATTTCTTGAAGAGTTGAACAACTTCTATCAAAGGTTTGAAATGAGAAATGAGATGTCATACAAAGTTTTGAAAAACAACAGCCCAAACATTGAACCCTAACACTGTCAATCAGGGACTTGACAAAATTCTGAAAGGGAAAAACAGCAAAGAATTCAAAGTTTGGGCCACTGTTTGACTAGCTTGGAGGATGATATGGCTCTAGGTCCGAAACCAAAGTTTGTAGCAAACAACCTAAAGTACAACTTTTATTTAAGGTCAAACATCAGAACTTGATCATAAGTTATAGTTCTAGTTTGGTCAAAACAACATCATTAAAAAGGTTTTAACTCATGTCTCAAACACTTAGAAGCATTTTTATGGCCACTCATGAACATAAACCCTACTTCATTTTTAGTCCTTAGTAGTTCTAGGTTGGTTAGGTGATCAAACATTACTTGATTACACTATCAAACATAAATGCCCAAGAATGCATAGTAATCAAAGCATCCTATATTACCAAACAAATGCATCACCACATGCTTATGCTTATGAAATGAATTAAGGATGCTTATTCCCATGCATAGGGATGAAACTGGACAGAAATAGGAGGAAAAACTCTTGTCCCATTTCCATTTCTATATTTTTAGCAAAAATGGTATCAGGTTCGGAAAAAAACGAAGCTAAAAATGGATGGGGATATATGGAAATTGGAAACAAACAAATATGGACGGAGAGTCGAAAAATTAATTTAGAATAACATGATCAAATATTCTTGAGTATACTTGAACAAGGTCACAAAATAATATACACGTACAAAGTTATCGGTCCAATATTCACTAGCATGCTATTTTTTAACATATTAACATGCATAATTGGTGATTAGTAGGTTTATGAACATATCAATTTCTAGACATATCTCACATAGATTGAAAATGGGATGAAAAACGGAACAAACACGGGTCAATTCTGGAAAAAAATGGGATCCTATAGAAACGGACGGAAAAACCCCTCTCTCATTTCCGTAAATACAGAAACGGGATCTCACAAATACAGAAATGAACGGAACAAAGTAGAAAACAGAACGGGTCAAAATGGGATTTTTGTGTCTGTTTTCAACCTTACATGCAATGCAAGTGGGAAGTGCAGCTTATCACCTAGGGTATTACAAGGCATCCACAAATCTCATCGAGAGAAGTGCATAATAGTACAATACAAAGGTTGGAAGAGATTAATGTTTGGAGGTGCAAAATTGAGTAGATTTATTTTTTGATCAATTGGATACCTTAGTCGGCAGTGGACCGTGGACCTTTAGTATATAGACAGTGTTATTATCCTACTATAAGAAACTCAACTCCCACAAAATCCAACTAAATTGTAGAATTGGACTCAGAGTAAAACTAGCTCGAGCCGATTTACTTAGGACAATCTAGCATGTCTACCTATACCAGCTGGGACCACCTTCGGTTATGGATAAAATCGGCCTGGACTAGTCTTCTTTTTTCAATCACAAATAGTAGCAAGGTACAGTGCAAGCCAGCCTAGGCTAACAACTCTAATGATATGGCTTTTCTATGAGAATTTCGCATGATTTGTGACATCATGTCCAATCTCATCACGAAATGTTTGATTGTGTAATTTAGGTGCGATCCATGTATATGGTCGTTATTCTATAGAGATGAGCTTTTCCACAGGAATTTCTCTTTCTACGCGGTCCATGAGCATCTACTCATCTAAGAGTGCAGCTTGAATCTTTAAAGAATCTGAATGGGGCGATGGTATTATAGTATCCATGTATGCGAGAAGTGTGTTTCTTAATAGTTTTATGCACTGGCTCGAGTTCCTCCAAGATCATTGTTGTTGATATGGACGGAAAGACAAGGACGAAAATACAGAAGCCACGTGGTGATGCAATCTCCATCCATAAAGTCCAGGGCCAGTTGTGTTTATGTACTGCTGATATTTACACTATGACTTAGCTTTCAATCTTGATTCTTGAAAACTATGGTAGTAATAGATGGACACTGAAGCATATTGTGACCACGCTGGAGATATTTGAACAAAACAATATTGAATTTGGTTATGAGGTTTGTGATGCGGAGTACAGAGTGATTGCAGTTCACCTTGAATGTAATTTGATTTTCCTTATTAGGGAGGACAGAACACTGCTTGCATATGACATGAACCATAGAAAAGTTCATGTCCTCCCTACATGGGTCATCCGCTGTCCTAGACCTACCTTGAGTCTATGTATCAATGGACCTCACTATCTTATGTTCCCTTATTTATGGAGTCATTAACAGAGCAATAAAGGTGCATTTGTTGTATTTTGTTTGTTCAGGTAGGTGGTTGTTTTGATTCTATATATAGGCAAACTAAAGGAATGGTATGTTTAATATCATTAATTTTGCTGCTTTGTGCAGGTTGAGTCTGAGTGCTTTTGAACAATTTTCCAGCATTGGCTAAGGGAGGAAGAAGAGGGGTTCCATGGTGCATTTGCTACCAATCCAAAGTTCTTGTCTTCCCTGCCTAGGTCGTCCGCTATCCTAGAAGTACCTGGAGTATTTATTTGAATGGACCTCACTATCTACCTTATGTTTCCTTGTTCATGGAGTCATTAGCAGAGCAGTGATGGTGCATATGCTGTATTTTGTTGTTAGGACATGTCTTTGTTCAGGTAGGGAGTTGTTTTGAGTATATATATAGTCTAATTTTGTTTAGAGCAGTAAAGTTTTGCATTGTGCAAGTTTTGGAGTGTCAGTGCTTTTGAACAATTTTTCTGCAATGGCTATGGGAGGAAGAAGAGCGGTTCCATGCTGCATTGGCTGCCAAGCTGATCAAGGAGTGCCAATCTGAAAGAGCGGAGCACATCTACCTTATTTTAGTTACGTAATTCTATAGGGAGCAGAACCTTTATTATGCTATCTATGTACCGCTTGTGTTAATTCATTAGTTGACACAGTTGTTATGTTAGTGCTGAGTATTGTTGTTATAACAAGTACTCTTAATTGTGGACATGATGAATGATGTGTAATGATTAAATCTGTATGGTGTGTGTTCAGTAAGTTATTAAGGCCCAGTTGAATTAGTAAATACATTATGAAAATCAAATGCCATCACCGCCACTATCCGTCTGATGCGGCAGGGGTCAATAGTGTATCACCGCCGAATCATTTAGTAACCCAACACCGACCAAAGGATCATCTCGGGCGGATCGTACTACAACATGACGGTGACCATGCCCTATCACCAGACGGTTCATACATTGAAGTGACGGTGATGTTCGCCTCGACATAGGTAGGTCACACTCTAATGCGATGGAATAAGGATCAGATCACAGACGGATTATAAGCCATGTGGTGGTGTTAGTGCATACCCACATAGGCGGGTCATGCTCCAATGTGACAGAAGTAAGGACCTTAGCACACATGGATCATAAGCCCATGCAGTGGTGTTAGTGTACACCATAGATGGTCTCAGATAGTGATTGTGAGGGTTATGATCATCACTACCGATAGCTTACTGCTAAGGCTAAAATTGGATTGCAATGAGGGTTACGTCGTGGTTGTGAAAGGTCCAAGCATAGTAGTGTGGTGACCCACCATCCAAATTTGGCCTGATGAGATAGATGTACGACTCCACCCACTATGGGATGGGATCCACGACGACGGTCTTGACTTTAGGGGCCATCTAAGCCAACGAAGGCCATGACCCTAGAGCTCAAGATCATGGCCACTAGCTCCATAAGCAGCAAGATGATCAACGACTTGGGGGCAGCTATGAACTCCTATACGATGCCTACGGGAGATTAGGAGGCGATGATGAAGGCCACGGCGAAGAGCACGTTGCGCAGGATGACTGGTGAACCACCATTGTGCCAATAGTGTCACCATGACTAGCACAGTATTACCACACCACACCATGTCGTGACGTGGGCATAAGACCATGATGACAACCAAGCTCAGATGTGTGCTACACCAAGACAAATGGTGTTACTTGCAAGCCATGTTAGCTAGGTTCCCTTCCTTAGGCTCATGACCCCTCGATCAGGAGAACCTCCTTCTTTGTATGTGACCTAGCCCCAAACTCTATATAAAGGTAGCTAGGGCACCCTACCATAGACACGTACTCCCAAAGCTCAAATTTCGGGCAGTCCATCTCCTAGCTCTAGCTCTCCTACCTCTTCCACCATTCTTGCACCCCCTCATTATAAGAACTTCAGAGCATTCAAGCGAGGAATAAGCACTCAATCATCTCTAAGACTAGACATAGGGCTCCAGCCTGAACCAGTATAACTCCTTGTGTCTTTTGGATGCTACCATCATCTTCCTAGAGCAGCACGACATTCGTATAAATTCATTATTCGATCTACAAAACACCGACAATTGACGCGCTAGGTAGGGGAGAGTCACGCACTCTCGTTGTTGGGAAGGACATGATGGCTCCTTGCACCTACATTGGACTTGCTCTTAGCGTCACCCCCGATGGCCGCATCCACTTTGGAAGCCTTGAGTTCGCTGACATCAATGGGCTAGCACCCGTTAAGGGTCTTCTCCCTGGTCAAGCTCTACACTTTAGGGATCTAGACTTCATAGCCGACCACCTAGGTCAGTTACACCTCTGCGAAGGGAATGCGGCCCCGCCACACATCCCAACACTTGATCATGGACTAGATCATGCCGGTCCCATGATCGTCGACTATGACACGCTAGTGTGCATAATCGACACTTATCTCGGGACGAAACCCCAAGTCAAAGATAAGTTGGTTGTCTTCTATGTGCTAGCGAACGCTTTCACCCAGCTTTTTGGGAGTGGGCCCATGCCACCAGAGACCGAATTCTAGGACCCCTGCACCGCATTACCCTCCAGAATGAGGGACATGATCATACTCATCGAGCGATAGCTAGCTAGGTGCAATGGTCATATGATGATGCTAGGCCCTTTTAGGTTTGTGGGGATGATGGAGTGGGATCTTGAATCCATCTATGACCTCCTATCAATGACCCCAGGCAACACAGACTCAGAGTCCAATTCAGAGGGTGGCTATCATTCGCTGAGAGAATGCAACATGTTGCACATCTTGGAGGATGGCGCGGCGACGACAGGAGGCATAGAGGACGATGCCTATCTGATTCCACGCACCCTAGGGGAATAGGCGGAGTATGACCAGGAGCACCTAGAACGAACCAGGGCCCTTGAAGTCGAGCAGGCCAATAGATGCCACGACGAAGGATGCCCTTGCCCGCAACACCTCGATGTCGAGGGTGCGCAAGCATGGGCACACTGCGTATACGACCAAATTCAATAGGGCAAGAGGGAGATGCCCATCTTCCCTTGAGCCAACCAGAATGTCATGATAGCCGTCTTGCTCATGCAAATGGCCCCTAAACCCTCGACCGATGAAGGAAAGCGCGTTCACAAGGAGCTACAAGACTTGCTAGAAACCATGGTGGTAGAGTAGGCTCCAAGCTATGCAGAGAGGTGGCACCCTGAGGCTAGCCTCTTGCACATCTCCTCCACGCGTGGCACCCCCGAGGGATACCATGCACTTAGCATGCTCTGGCACGGCGATGACATGGTGTCGCGCAAGTGAGAACCGTCCCCAGCACACAGCCGCTATGTCGGATGTCGCAGAACCAACCAATTTATAAGAGCACAAGTACAATGGTAGCCCGCAAGCGGTCGCACTGTTATACCTGAGCCCATATAAACTCGGTAGTCTGTCGAGTACCACGATGGGTCTCGATAAACGATCCACAACAACCAAGATCGTACATGATTCAACATACATGTCACATATTACATAAAGTTCACAGATACATTTCCATCATCAGAGTATGAAACAAAGTTATTACAAACCAAGTTTGATAGATAATAGTGGAAGCAAATTAAGTTTGAAAGTAGCATTTGCCAACATAGTTTAATATAGTGCCAACATAATGATCACAATCCACAAAAGCATGTAGAGGGATTAGTAAAGAAGCCTGCCCAAGGCTTACTCCTCATCCACAGCGGGATAGAAGCAACTCTTGCAATAACCATGATATATTGTGCCATCTGCAACAATAGAAAATAAAACGTTGAGTACGAGAAGGTACTCAGCTAGACTTACCTGTCATAAACCAGAAATAAATTAACTCCAAGGATTATGCAAGGCTGTATAAGTGGTTGTAGCTTGATAACATTTTGCATAAAAAACGATTAACTTAGTTATACAATTATGATTCCATTATCAAGTTAATTATGACTATCCATCTCTAAATTAGCAACTATCTTATGCCAAATATGTGGTATATCATTTTAAGAGCATACAATAGTAACCATAGTAGGTATTGTAATTCCATGTTTATCCGAACCATCATATTCCATAATACAATTACTACGAGGTTGGAGCTAGCCAAGTTTCTCACTATCCGGGAGAGACGGTGATTCGAATCGATTTCAACCAGCTGGGAATTTATTCCTAACACAAACCCGGGTCTACCAGCCACGGTAGCCATACGTCACCTTTGGTACAACTCAAGTACACATTTCGCGGGTTCGCCTAGCGCCGCATAATCAGGGATAACCAAATGCCAGGACGTTCAGGCCCAGCCTGCCCTTGGGCTCAGTCTGGCTCCCCGCACATCCATACTACCATCCAGAGTGCGCACTCTTATAGAGTAGGGCCTGGCCTGAGTTGAGCTACTCGGCTTCATGGTCGAAATGAGTTATCCGGCCAGCTAAGTGATAGGCATGCGTTCAATCTTGTCAAAAGGTCCAACAATGATACGGTCCTTAATCGGCACAGACGGAATCACATGAGTCAACCTACCATAGACTCCACTTGGCCTCGATTTACATTATCCCATGGTTCTTTTCCATGATAGCAAATATAGCCAACCGTGTTTCGATATCCACCTATATCTCACAGGTGACAGGAAATCACCCGACTTCTACCGGTCTAAGCAGGGCTAAGCATATATTCGATCCTGAACCTACATAGGGTTAAAGGTATATTTCTAGACAAGGAAATTATATGCATCAAGTGGTTCCAATAAACTCTTATAACCTAATGCATCAATCATAAAGGACTCAAGTAGTATTTTGTAAAACACTAGGAGACTTAGAATGCTCTAGGGCTTGCCTTTCAGAAAGGAAGTAGGGCAGTGGTCAGGGCACTCTAGAAGATCTTCTGGGGTCTGCTCCTAGCCTTCGGGAGCTGCGGGTAGAGGAATCTCCTGCTGGTCCCCTTCCTCTCCTTCGTTGAACTCCAGCAATGTTATCTCCTCTGTCGATCCTAGATGCAAGAGTATGGCATAAGATATTGCGAAGGCATATATGCTGACAAATATAGTATGATGACACATGATGAATGCATTCATGTAAGTATTCTTAACAGCATGGTGTTAAAGTAATAGCAAGTGCATCACATTTTACTGAGTATGTGCATATCTCTTCTTGATTATTTAATCAAACACTTCAACAATTCATTTACTATACCACACAACAACAGCTACTTGTTTTACTCATAACTAAAGTTCTACTTATCCAAATGATGTGGTCTTGGACTTTTTGGAAATCTTATAAAATTGTCTACAACTCTTTTTTAATCACCAAAAGCTAATTCACATTCTATCCTAACCAAAACAGGCAATCAATCCAGTGCTTTCCAGAATTTCTAGAGAGCAAGCATTTCGGAATACTAACTTTAAACAGCTATAACTCCTAAACCCTTTGGCCTATTGTCCTAAAATTTTAACACAAGATATATGAAGAAGTTACCTACAACTTTGTTATTAACCATTTTTACAGCAAACACCATTTTTACTATGCAACACACCAAACCATCAAATCTATCCGAAAACCCTTCTCACCCGAATTATAAAGCAACGATATTTCTATTGCATATAAACATTCCAAGTTTGACCTCATCAATTATACCAACAGTAGAAGGACATCAAATACACCCAAGAAAACATAATGTCCAATCCCAAACTATTCATTTAATTGCCTTTATCAATTTAACTAGATAATTAGGTTAAATAATAAACATATACCCAATGTGCATAATAAATTCTTAGAACATTATAGTGGTCTCCCAATGCTCACAATAAGCTACTGTGAAAATTTTATACCATTTTCACATGTATAACATCCTACGCAAAAATGACAAGCGAGCAAGGGTTATTTTAGTGAAAAATGGTAAACCCAATAAAAAAGTGTCAAGCAACAGATTATATATTTTTCCTAGCTTCACATTAGTGCCATACTACTGTACAAAAATTTGCATAGCAATATTTTACATATTTTATCCCTACAGTTTTCCTTAGAAAATGCCATTTATTAATAAATAAATAGAAAGACCATTTTTAAATCAAGTCTACAGAAAACTTATTATTTTTCCTAGCTAGAGCATGTCAATACAAAACCCACAAAATTGGAATCACATTTTTATCATTTTTCTAGCTCAAGATATCTAATTTACAAAATGGTAACCATATGAAAAGCACTCATTTAACTATATTTAAATCACCATGAAAAATACCAGAAAATGCACATTTCATATTTTTATAAAAAACTACACTTCTTAAGGAACACAACAAAATTTGGTTCACCTAAAATGGACATCTATAACTCCACTTATCATTTTTCAAAGTTAGCATGTAAAACTAAATAAAAGAGCTATCATGTGAAGCTGTGTCGCTGACAGCTAGGGCCCTCGGGTCAGTCGGACCCCAAACATCAGTGATGGCAAAACAGAGCGTGGTGTGGAACAACCGGAGTTCACCGACGATGACCCTCTCCGACGATGGCACCTACACCGGAGTGACCCCCAAGACCTCCCGCACCGATTGAGCTACTATGTTGGGCCTATTGCCGGCGCTAACGACGACAGCGGCGTCAATGGCGGCACAGCAAAGCAGGACGACGGCGCTACGCTGGCGGTGAGCGTGATGACTCGATCTAAGGAGTATATGAGCAGCTACCCATGACGGTGGTTCTAGAGCACCAACCACTACGGTGAAAGGCGGACGGAGGGGTGCGGCCACGACGATGGAGTGAGGCGGCGGAGCACCGACAAGGTTGTGCGTGACACGATGGCTTACCGGGCGCGGTTGGCAAGCAAATGTGGGCGCGGTGAGACTCTAGGACGAAGGTGGAGTGGTTGCGGTGGCGAACGAGCGAGGTGGAACGAGCTGGTGCCGATAATGGCGACGGCGGTGCGCCTAAGCAACGGTGGCTGCTGCGCTGCTACGGACAGCGAAGGAGGAGACATAGAATTGAAAATGTGAGCGCAGGGATGGAGCGGGCGAGTGTGGGGCACGATATAGTGCGCTCAGGCCCGACACGGCCGTGCTAGGCAGGACGCCGGTGACGTGCGGCCTCCACCAGCTCCACGCGGTGTTCATGCACTGGCGACTATCGGCCACCGAAGGCCGGTTCAATTTAGTCATCAGCGTCCACGATACAAGCCTGACAGTGGTATTTCATGAAGCTTGATCTTCTAATCCATGAAGCATTAGTGCACACACTCTAAACCAAAGTCGTAGACCTACATACCACCTACAATTCTTCTTAAATGATCAAGACCTAATTCTCAATGGTTAAGGAGTAATATCGTCTCAAAGCTGGCTGCATCGACACTGTCAGTTAAACTGACTTAGAAAAATTTGCTAAGTGTTGAAAATAGTGAAAAGCTGATTTTTGTGAGCCAATTTCAAGCATGTTAGGAGCTAAACTAGTCTATGACCCAAAAATAAAAGTTGTTCCTCTCATCAAATACTAGAACTTTGCTTTAGTGATCGCATCCATGCAAGGTCTCTATCATATAGTTCAAACTTGGTCAAACTTATTACATTCAAATGATGACTTATACTTGAACTATGACTTAGTGACCAATTTAGCCCTAGCCATGAATACCAAAGTTGTTCATAATGGCACTCTAAACATGCTTAAGCTATTTATAAGGTCACACAATCATTTCATACATTGGTTACACATAAAGCTTTCTAGATCAACATACATAGCATCACTTAAGTACTTGATTATGCAAAGTGATCTTCATGAACCATGTTCCATTAGTCATACTAAGTGTAGCTAATATGTTTTAGTGACTCACATCAACCATTTACATGTATTCACTCATGATCATATGCATATATACAAAGAAACATCAAATATCAAGCATGTTTCATATGTTTCAATCACATGTTTCAAATGTAGAAGCTTAAATATGAATGTTTGATGCTCATGCTCATGCAATGCAAGTCAAATTATGCAAGCTCAACACCTAGGGTGTTACAGCCCCTCCCCATTATAAAAATCTCGTCCATAGATTTGCAAGACCTACCATTCTTGGAAAAAGGCGGGATAAACCTCACGTAAGTAATCCTCTCTTTTCCACGTAGCATCTTGCTCACCATGATTATTCCATACCACCTTATAGAACTTAATGATCTTACTCCTTGTTACTCTTTCCATCACTTCTAACACTCGGATTGCCTTTTCTTCATAGGTCAAATCCGATTGAAGCTTTATGTTGGTGGGTGCAATAGCTTCTTCAGGTACACGAAGACATTTCTTCAACTAAGAAACATGGAAGACATCAAATATTGCACTCATCTCTGGTGGAAGTTGTAACTTATAAGCGACATTCCCTTTCCGTTCCATAATCTTGCATGGCCCTACATATCTAGGCGCAAGCTTCCTTTTCACTCCAAATCTCTTCACCCCTTTCATGGGTGATACTTTCAAGTGTACATAGTCACCCACTTCAAAAGTCAGTGGTCTTCTTCTTCTATCAGTATAACTCTTTTGTCTAGATTGAGATGCCTTCATATGCTGTTGGATAATACGCACTTGCTCTTCAGCTTCAATTACAAAGTCAATACCAAAGTATCTCCTTTCACCGGGCTCAATCCAATTCAATGGAGTTCTACATTTTCTGTTGTACAAGGCTTCAAACGGAGCCATCTTGATGCTTGCTTGATAATTGTTGTTGTAGGAGAACTCAGCTAAAGGTAACCATTTCTCCCATGATCCTTTGGAAGATATAACACAAGCTCTTAGCAAATCTTATAAGATTTGGTTCGCTCTCTCTGTCTGTCTTGAAGTTTGTGGATGGTATGTCGAACTTCTGATCAATTTAGTTCCCATAGCCTGGTGCAAGTGTTCCTAGAAATGAGCTATGAACTATGGTCCTTGATCTAAGATTATGGTCCTAGGTATTCCATGTAATCACACAATCTGAGAAACATATAGTTCGGTGTATTTCACTATGCAATCTGTTGTGTTCACCGATACAAAATGTGCTGACTTGGTGAGGCGATCTACAATGACCCATATAGAATCATGACCTCGCTGTGTTACTGGAAGGCCTATGATAAAATCCATACTAATTTCTTCCCATTTCCAACCTGGAATAGACAATGGCTGAAGTAATCCGGTAGATTTCATATGAACAGCTTTTACTCTACTGCAGTTATCGCACCTAGCGACATAGGCTGCGATCTCCTTCTTCATGTTAGTCCACCAAAAATGGGTCTTCAAATCTTGATACATTTTGCTACTACCCGGATAGATAGACCATTTGGATGAATGAGCTTCATCTAAAATTTGATTTCTAAGCTCACGGTCTTTCGGTACCATAAGTCGGTCCTCAAACCATAGCACACACCTTTCATCTAATCTAAAATGCTTGGTTTCTTGCTCTTGCATCTTTCTCTTGATGTGAACTATGCCTACATCTGTCTTCTGCAACTCTATGATTTTGCTCTCAAGTGAACAACTGATAGTGATATTGTGCAGTGCAACAGGATGTAACAAATTAAATCCATCTTCCAACAATGCTTCCATAGTGTTGCAATGAGCTTTCCGACTAAGTGCATCGGCTACAACATTGGCTTTCCCTAGATGGTAGTGTACTTCCAAATTGTAGTCCTTAATCAGCTCTAGCCATCTTCGCTGTCTCATGTTCAGCTCTGGTTGGGTAAAGATGTACTTGAGACTTTTGTGGTCAGTATATATATAACATACATTGCCCAACAAATAATGTCTCCATATCTTTAATGCATAAACAACTGCTGCAAGTTCTAAATCACACGTAGGGTAGTTGACTTCATGTTTTCTCAACTACCGAGAAGCATATGCAATAACTCTTTCTTCTTGCATAAGCACACACCCCAAACCTATACCCGATGCATCACAAAATACATCAAAAGGCTTCTAAATGTCGGGTTGTGCTAAAACAGGAGCTGTAGTTAACAGAGTCCTGGGGGTATGAAAAGCTGCTTCACACTCTAGTGTCCAATTGAACTTTTCATCTTTCTAAAGTAGCCTAGTCATGGGCTTAGCTATTTTGGAGAAATCTAGAATGAAATGACAATAATATCCTGCTAACCCTAGAAAACTCTGAACTTCATGAATCGAAGTCGGGGCCTTCCAATCCATGACCTCTTGTACCTTCGATGGGTCTATAGAGATTCCATCTCTTGATAAGACATGACCTAAGAAAGGTATCTTGCTCAACCAAAATTCACACTTGCTAAACTTTGTGTATAGCTTATGCTCCCTCAACCTAGATAGAACAATCCTTAGATGCTCTGCATGATCTTCCTCATTATCTGAATAAATCAATATATCATCGATAAACACGACCATGAACTTGTCGAGCTCGGGCATGAATACCAAATTCATCAGGTACATGAAGTAGGCAGGAGCATTAGTTAGTCCAAAAGACATAACCAAATACTCATGCAAGCCGTACCTAGTGGAGAAAGCAGTTTTAGGTACCTCTAGCCTGATCTTTATCTAATGATAGCCTGATCTCAAGTCAATACCTTTGCCTTTGCCAACTGATCGAACAAGATGTCGATGCGAGGCAACGGGTACTTGTTTTTAATGGTCACAGCATTAAGTGGTCTATAATCCACACACATTCTCAAGGACTTGTCCTTCTTCTTCACAAATAGTGCTAGACATCTCCATGGAGATGAACTAGGTTGAATGAGATCTTTGTCCAACAGATCCTATAACTAAATCTTAAAAACTGCTAACTCATTGGGTGGCATCCTATAAGGCCTTCTTGAGATAGGTGCCGTACCGGGCACTAACTCAATCTTAAATTCCACATCTCTATCAGGTGGTAAACCTAGTAACTCCTCTGGGAATACATCAGGAAACTCACAAACCACTAGAATATCACAAAGGGTAGTGTGGTTTAGATAGCACAAGCTAAGTGTTGGAGTTCAAAATTTCGAGAAAGTGGTACTAGGAAAGCATTTCCTCCCTTGGGTTCTCTCAACATAATGGTACGAGTACTAGTGTCAATGAGAACACCATGATCTTTCATCCAATTCATGCCTAAGATTACACTTATGGATAACCCAAGCAATACTATCAAATCTATTGTATACTCCCTCTCTAGTATAGATTTGAGCATGTTTCTAACTATCTTATTTATAGAAATAGTAGCCCCGTCTGAACTTATATTATAACCACCCATGCTTACTTCAATTATTTTCTGATCATGTCTAGATGCAAATGCTTGGCTCAAAAATGAATGAGAAGCTCCCGAATCAAATAAAACAATAGCAGGATGCTTGTTGACAAGAAACATACCAGCCGTGATAACTTCCCCTACGGTGTGGCAGAACCTCCTAAGTTATAGGGCCCACATGCACCTGTCATTGTCCGATGACCTTTGACATCTATGCATATGTTTCCATGAACTTAAAAAGACTGTCGGGTGTCCTCGGGGAACCCCGAATCATCCACGATTTCTGAGCAGGATCACGTTACAGAGTCATTGCAGTATTACAACATTTATTCAAGTATCAATACCAGAGTAAAAACAGCGGAAGTCTTACGATAGCATAGTTTACAAACCAGTTGTTTCAAACCTTATAAACTAAGTTCGATAATTATTACAAACCATAGTAGTAGTGGAGCGGCATAATTAATATATACATAACACACAAAATAAACATCCTGCCCAAGGATCACACATTTTACTTCTCATCGTCAGAACAAACGATAGTCATGCAGCACGATCCAAAACAGATCTGCTCATGAGGCTCACCTGCAACAAGGGGTCAACGAACCCTGAGTACAAAAGTACTCAACAAGACTTAACCGAAACAAAATTGAGAAGACTCAGGAATGCAGGCTCAGGGATTCAAGGTATAGCTTTAACAATAATCAAAGTTCTTTTGCGTAAAAGCTCTTTAATAAGATTCTTTATATAGAAAACTTTATAAAATCATATACAAAGCTGACACGATCCATGTTGAGATCATGAACTTCATATCCAACACCTTCACAAGCCTTATTCGAGTTCCAGTTATTAATACTACGATGATGAACAGAGAAGTGAGTCTCCATAACCGAGGAGCAACGACGATTCGAACCGATTAAAACCCAGCTGGGGATTCCAGACCACACGATATATGCAGGTCCTCGACCTACATATACCAACCTACCCTCGGATCCTCTAAACAAGAACGGGTCCGCGCCACCCGAGAATACAGTACTCCACCAATCCAGCCCATTGCCACGTGGGTACATGCTATTCCCGCCATCTCTCCACTCCCAGTGCGCGAGTAGCCATTCTCGTAATAGAATCGCCAAGTTCAGGCTTACCAGAGTATGTGGTTAGTACTACAAAGTCTCAACGCACACAGTTCAACAACGGATGTGCCTTAATCGACCCAGGCGGAAAGAACCCGCTCACAAGACCTCCATGTCTTGTGGCTCACACACACCGAGTCCACCCGGTCTAGATTTATTACTCCACATGCTCATATTTCATGATAACATAAGTAACCAAAGATCCATTCAAAACCTGCAGGTGACAGGTAATCACCTAGCTAAGCATGACTAAGCATATCTAGTCATTTTCGAATTAAAACTGGTAACAAGGTAGATATAGAAAAACAAGGTTGGTAATGCACCAATTAGGTTTCCACTTAACTCCTAATCACTTAATGCAGTAACGGAAAGCAAAAGCGAATTTAATTTGTAAAACACAAGGTAGGGTTGTATGCATCCGGGGCTTGCCTTCGTTGATGGAAAAGTCTGGCTCCTGCGACGTTATACAAGTATTCGATCCCACCTCAACAGACGGATTAACCTCCTCCACAACTTGATTAACTACCACGTGCTCACCTTCGTTCACTACACGTAGTAACATTGCCATGTTTAACATGATGCGAGATACAAAATATGATGCTCGATGATGGATGCCAATTAACAACTAATTAAACATATTCATAAAACTTATTTCAATTGAACTCAATTTTTTTTTGTAAAAGTTCATCACATGATAACTAAGTGGCAAAACAATTTTCATAATTTTTGGATAATTAATTAAGCCTAGAAAAATCATGAAAACTCATTTATTAATTAATTGAGCAATTTTTATCACATTCAAAAATGACTGAAAAGTAACATTTAATATTTTTCCTAAATAATATACATCACAGAGAGGTCACACAAAAATTTTCATAATTTTTGGAGCTCTAAATAAATCTACACAAAAATAACAAATTACAGCACTATTCAATCATTTCTGAAAAAGGAAAAATTCCATTTTGAACTCACCCGCTCACACAAACAACTCGGAAAGAACCAGGAGTCACACAAACAACTCTGAAAAAGAACCTAGAGCTCACACAAACAACTCGGAAAAAGAACCTGGAGCTCACACAAACAACTCGGAAAAGAACCTGGAGCTCACAAAAACAACTCGGAAAAAGAACCTAGAGCTCACACAAACAACTCGGAAAAGAACCTAGAGCTCACAAAAACAACTCGGAAAAGAACCTGGAGCTCACAAAAACTACTCGGAAAAGAACCTGGAGCTCACAAAAACAACTCGGAAAAAGAACCTAGAGCTCACACAAACAACTCGGAAAAGAACCTGGAGCTCACAAAAACTACTCGGAAAAGAACCTAGAGCTCACAAAAACAACTCAGAAAAAGAACCTAGAGCTCACACAAACAACTCGGAAAAGAACCTGGAGCTCACAAAAACAACTCGGAAAAGAACCTGGAGCTCACAAAAACAACTCGGAAAAGAACCTGGAGCTCACAAAAACAACTCGGAAAAGAACCTGGAGCTCACAAAAACAACTCGGAAAAGAACCTGGAGCTCACAAAAACAACTCGGAAAAGAACCTGAAGCTCACCAAAAACAACTCGAAAAAGAACCTGGAGCTCACAAAAACAACTCGGAAAAGAACCTGGAGCTCACCCCGAACGCACTGGAGCATAAAGCTGGATCAAAAGAGCAATGGATGAGTGGTTCGACGTGCATAGGAAGCACCAGTAGCTCACCCTAAACTCGATGGAGCAAAGAACAGGGCTGGAGAAGCAACGGTGAAGCAGGTCGACGATCCGAGCAACCACGACGGAGCAAAACGTCGACGGTGGCGGTGCTCCTGCGACTGCGGTGGACAAAACTATCAAGCAATAAGGTATTAAGCACCACGGCATCAAGGCAAAGCTGGAGCTACGCCGAGCAAGGACAAATACGCACCGGAGAGCTCTGGCCACGGCGACACTCTCACGACGGCGGTGCTGCCGGCCGCGAGGAAGAAGAGCAACGAACGGGGGTTCCCGGCGAAATCAAGTGACCAAAACTGGCTGGCTGGGTGCGCAAGGATCAGGCAAAGCTAGGACAGGCTTTGCTGGGACGACAACGACGCTGAATCAACAGTGAAAGCTCGACAGAGCAGCGGCGATGGCGACGGGAGAAAACAGAGGAGAAGGAAAAACGAAGAACGACGACTGCACAGGCTTTATAGGACGGCCAGGAAGCAAAGAGAAGCCACGCAGGGGCCTTTCCCATGCCAGCGCAAAGCCAAGGGCGGCCACAGTCGCGTCTGGAAGCAGAAGGAAGATCGTAGGCGGTGAGTTGGCTTCCGCGGTTACTGTTCATCAGAATTACCAAACTGCCATTCGATTTAAAAATCCAAATTACTCCCAAATTTATGTAACAACTCAAAAATCTCCAAAAATAAAAGTTGTTCCAAATTTAAAGTTCTACAACTTTTCTTTTATAACCATACCCAAATTCGGTCTATATTTTGAAATGCAAATTTGAATTCGAAAAGGGAACATTTAAAGAATCTCGCCTTTTCAAATTACTTCAAATTTTTCTAAACAACTTTGAAAACTCCAAAAACAAACTTTGTATAACTTGACAAGCTCTACACTTTTGCTTTTAGGCCCAACCCCAAAATATGCTTAGATTTTGAAATGAGTTTTTCAGGGTAGGCTTTAAATACTGAAAAATCAAGGTTTTCTTGAAAATTCAAAATCCAAACCAAATTTTTAACTCAATTCAAACCATACAAGGCAACACTCATAACATAAATGTAGACTTGTTTTAGTGAATGCATATCAAAGTTTTCCATATAACCAAATGCTTTACAATGCATATGATGACATGTCCTGTTTTAGTATTTAAACACCCGAGGTGTTACAATCCTCCCCCCTAAAAGAAATCTCGTCCCGAGATTCAAAGTCATAGGGTAAGTAATGGAAAAGGAAATGTGTCAGTCCAAAAATATCCAAAATCTGTTCATAAAATAGCTGAGGTTCCTTTACAAACTTGATTGGTAACAACATAGTACACTAACATTATTCTATATTGCCGCAAGAAACTCTGGAAATTTTTCTAACAAGTAATCTTCGGATTCCCAAGTAGCTTCTTCTTCCGAAAGTTGATTCCATTGTATTTTATAGAACTTGATTGTCCGTCTTCAAGTAACACGATCTTTCTGATCTAACACTCGGATAGGATATTCGGAATAAGTTAAATCCAGTTCTAGTTCCACTCCTTCAACTTCAACATTCTGTTCAGGCACTTGGAGACACTTTTTCAATTGAGAAACATGGAACACATCATGCACAGCTGCGAGATGTTCAGGTAATTTCAAGCGATATGCCACTTTTCCATACCTCTTCAAAATTTGATATGGTCCAATGTATCGGGGTGCCAACTTTCCTTTAACACCAAAACGGTTAACTCCCTTCATTGGTGATACTTTCAGATATACAAAATCTCCTTTGTTGAATACCAATGGTCTCCGCCGTCTATCCACATAACTCTTTTGGCGGGACTGAGCTATCTTTAGATTACTCTGTATTTGCCTAACCTTGTCTTCTGTTTCTTTCACAAGGTCAACTCCAAAGAATCTTCTCTCTCCCGGCTCAGACCAACTCAATGATGTTCTGCATCTACGACCATAGAGTGCTTCAAATGGAGCCATCCTAATGCTTTCCTGATAACTATTGTTGTATGAGAACTCAGCCAAAGGTAAGCACTCATCCCACTTGTTGGAATAGTTAAGGACACAACACCTTAACATATCTTCAAGTACTTGATTGACTCTTTCAGTCTGTCCATCAGTCTGTGGATGATAAGCTATACTATATAGAAGTTTGGTACCCAAAGAAGAATGCAATTGTTTCCAAAAGTTGGAGACAAACTGTGTACCCCTATCTGACACAATAGTCTTGGGTACTCCATGGAGACTCACAATTCGCTCTAAATACATCTTGGCATACCGTATAGTGGGATATGTATTCTGGACTGGAAGAAAATATGCTGATTTGGTTAGTCGATCTACAATAACCCATACTGAATCAAATCCCTTTGACGTCTTGGGTAGACCAACAATAAAATCCATACTTATGTCCTCCCATTTCCAAGATAGAATAGGTAATGGTTGTAATTCACCAGCAGACCTCAAATGTATAGCTTTCACCTTTTGACAAGTATCACACTTTGCTATATATCTAGCAATCTCTATTTTCATTTTAGTCCACCAAAATCTTTGCTTTAAGTCATGGTACATCTTGTTGCTTCCCGGATGGATGGATAACCTAGTAGCATGTGCCTCTTCTAGAATTGACTGCCGCAACTCAGGAACTTTTGGTACCACTAGGCGATCCTTGAACCATAACACATCTTCATCATCTATGCTGAAGCATTCTGCTTTTCCATTCTTGACTCTTTCCTTGATATGGGCTATACCCTTGTTTTCCTTCTGAGCAACAATAACTTAATCTCGAATAGTGGCTTCAACAATTATGTTGGTCAAACTACCTTGTTGAATTACCTCTACATTCAACTTCTCCATTTCTTGACATAGCGTCAAACCCATTGTTCTCACTGTCAGACAATTGCAATAACTTTTGCGACTAAGGGCATCTGCAACCACATTTGCTTTACCCGGGTGATAATGTACTTCCAAATCATAATCCTTAATCAGTTCTAACCATCTTCTTTGTCGCATGTTCAAATCCGATTGAGTAAAGATATACTTTAAACTCTTATGATCTGTATAAATATGGCACGTATTACCAAGCAGGTAATGCCGCCAAATCTTCAGAGCATGGACAACTGCGGCTAACTCTAGATCATGAGTCGGATAGTGTTCTTCATGTTGCTTAAGTTGCCTAGATGCATAGGCAATGACTCGGCCTTCTTGCATCAACACACATCCAATACCAATACCTAAAGCATCACAATAAACATCAAATGGCTTCTCGATATCAGGTTGGGCTAATACTGGTGCAGTAGTCAACAGCCTCTTTAAAGTATGGAAAGCCTCCTCACACTCTGATGACCAGACAAACTTGACTTGATTCTTCAACAACTCAGTTATGGGCTTTGATACTTTAGAGAATTCTGGAATAAACCGACGGTAATACCTCGCCAATCCAAGAAAACTCCGAACTTGATGAACTGTGGTTGGCGGTTTCCAATCAAGCACATCCTTCACTTTGCTAGGATCAACTGCAACTCCTTCGGCTGACAAGACATGTCCAAGAAATTGCACTTCCTTAAGCCAAAAATCACACTTACTGAACTTGGCATATAGTTGATGTTCTCTCAAGCGGGTCAGAACAATCCTAAGATGTTCCGCATGTTCTTTCTTATTCTTGGAATATACTAGAATGTCATCAATAAACACCACTACAAACTTATCTAGCTCAGGCATGAATACTGAGTTCATCAGATACATGAAATGAGCTGGAGCATTTGTCAAACCAAAAGACATTACCAAGTATTCATACAATCCATATCTTGTGGTAAATGCCGTTTGGGAATATCCTCAGACTTAATCTTGATTTGGTGATAGCCTGACCTCAAATCTATCTTGGAGAAAACTTTGGCTCTGGCCAGTTGATCAAAAAGCAAATCTATCCGAGGTAAGGGATACTTATTCTTGATAGTCACTTCATTCAACGGGCGATAGTCAACACATAACCTCAGGGTCTCATCTTTCTTTTTCACAAATATTGCCGGACATCCCCAAGGTGAGGAACTAGGTTGGATAAACCCCTTCTTAATCAATTCTTGTAACTGAGTCTTCAACTCGGCCAATTCCTTAGGTGGCATCCTATAAGCCCTCCGAGAAATCGGAGCTGTTCCAGGTTGCAATTCTATGTTAAACTGGACATCCCTATCAGGTGGTAGACCGGGTAGATCTTCTGGAAACACATCCGGAAATTCACACACTACCGGAATATCTCTAATCTCTTTGACAACAGTTGCACAAACCTTGCCCACTGATCTTCTTAGAGTTGGAAGTTGGATGAGAAGTTGAGAATTACTATCAGGCAAACTTACTCTTAAAGTCCTATTCAAAGCATCTATAACAGCCTTATGCTGATACATCCAATTCATTCCCAAGATTACATCTATATCCTGATCCTTAAGGATAATCATGGTAGTGGGAAAAATATGCCCACCCAGGTTTACGGGTACCTGGTATACCATTTCCTTAGTACACAGATGTCCCCCGGGCGACTGTATAAAGAAACTTTCATTTGTTGCCCCAATTGAAATTTCATGCTTCACGACAAATGTTCTATTGATGAATGAATGCGATGCGCCAGAATCAAAAAGTATAACTGCAGGGTGATTGGCAACAGGAAACATACCCATCATCACTGGCTCCCCTTCTGGAATTTCTCCAGCTTGAATATAGAACACCCGTCCTGTCTTCCTCTCATCTTTGCCCTTCTGAGCATTCTGATTGGGGTTCTTGTTTGGTGCCTGACCCTGTTGTCGATTGGTAGGGGCCTTCTGATAATTTTGATTAGCCTGCCTAGGATATGGACATTCCCTGGAGAAATGACCAGTCCTTCCACAATTGTAGCATGGGTAGTTGTGACCCTGGGACGTTGGAGCATTGCCACCAGAAGCATTGGTTGACTGTGAATTTGGATAGGTTATAGCAGGATGGACATTTGACTGTTGCCCAGCCTAAAACTACGGCGGACGATAAGGAGGACGATTATGATGTACTGGATGATAAATCACCCTCTGCCTCTTCTGATTTCCCCCAAAAGATCCAGACAGCACACTCTTTTTCTTTTTGAGCTCCTTATGCTGCCGATACTTTGACTCTGAAGCAATTGCAATATTTACTGCCTCATGATAAGTGACATTGGTGCAAGTTGTCATCATTGTTTGCAGCTTGGTATTTAAACCTCTCATAAACCACCTCTTCTTCTTGGCATCAGTATTAACATGTTCGGATGCATATTGTGACAGGTGATTGAATCTTCCCACATACTGCATCACTGTTTGATCTCCTTGTTTCAAAGCAAGGAATTCATCTAGCTTCATTGCCATCACTCCTTCAGGGATATAATGGGCTCTGAAGGCAGTACGGAACTCAGCCCAAGTTATTGGAATGCCAGCTGGTTGCATAGCCACTAAGTTTGCCCACCAAGCACTTGCTGCTCCTCTAAGTTGCTGGGCGGCAAACGTAGGTTTCTGATACTCCGTGCATGGAATAAGGTCAAATTTCTGCTCCATGGTTCGAAGCCAGTCATCAGCCTCCAATGGTTCATCTGCCTTGGTGAACACCGGTGGTCTTGTGTCTGTAAAATCAACATATGTAGCCTCCTGTCTGTTATGGTGACGACCACGGTTTCCTTGCATCTGATTCTGATTACTTAGGGCGATCTCATGAAGCAAACGGGAATTTTCAGCCGTCACATTGACAAGTGCAGTTATAGCATCAGCTAGATTTGTTGGAACTGGTGGCGGATCTAGAATACCATCCTCATCTTGTGAAGTTCCAGGAACATATGAACCCCGCGTACGACGCATCTGCTCATAACAAACCAAACTTTATTCACAAGCCTTTATTGAATTGCACAAAAGCTTACTCCAGACATATTACATAGGGTTTACTACTATAAACACCAGACCCTATAAGTACCAAAACAAGATACATAGCTTAACCATAATTAACTATTATACAACTCTACTCTTTTCCGTGATTACTTCAAACTTCAGGCTCAGTATCCATTCCGGAATTATTACCGCCTTCATCATCACTTTCATTGATCATTACTAATTCTTCAGGATCTTCTTCTTCTTCCTCTTCCGATTCGTTATCATCGGCAAGGATGACACCGGGGTCCATGGCATCAGCTTGAGGCTCATGATTTGGATTTAGTAGATTGCTAAGCCTATGAACTTCCTCATGAAGATAGGTATTATGTTCTTCTAAATCTTCTACATAGAATTCTAGCTCATGAGTTCTAGCTCTAGCTACATTTTCCCTATGCCAAGCCTCATTTCATCCCTCCACCGTACGAACTAACATGCTTTCACAGTTCCTGTGTGCGGTGGTGAGACGCCTTAATTGATCCTGTAATTCTCCTACTTGTATAGCATCCAAAGCCCTATCTCTAGTAACTTGTGCTAATTCTGCAGAAATTCTCTGTATCTCCGCCTGGGGATCAGGCCTAGAGCTGCTACTACTAGCACCGTCATTCCTAGGGGCAAGTTGGTGATGAGGAACTCCTTTGGGTCCAGTGGACTTACGGGGCGTCATCTTGGTACGAGCCATACTGTAGGAAGCTAATTTAATCCAAGTAAGACCACTTGATCAAAGTCTAAAGAGCAGCTATGATGGATTACATTACTTAAACCAGACTCACTACTCAACTCTAGACTCAGAGGTGAAGGAAGTAACGAGTGAATTAATAATGATGCATGAATCGTTCTTACGAACAAAATCATCAAAGCTTATAATGCACATAAACAACATTTATTTTTATATAGGGCATAGTAATATTACTACTCCACCACACAAAACCTTTTTAATCAAATAAGGAATGGTGAGAAAGAAATAAGATAAGTCAGAAGCAATTTGGACCAAATTAGCAAGTTAAATTTAGTCATCCCAAATCATTTTGAAGTTTTTGTAAATCAATACAACAAAAACCTTGTAACGATCGCTCTGATACCATTCTGTGGCAGAACCTCCTAAGTTATAGGGCCCACATGCACCTGTCACTGTCCGACGACCTTTGACATCTATGCATATGTTTCCATGAACTTAAAAAGACTGTCGGGTGTCCTCGGGGAACCCCGAATCATCCACGATTTCTGAGTAGGATCACGTTACAGAGTCATTGCAGTATTACAACATTTATTCAAGTATCAATACCAGAGTAAAAACAGCGGAAGTCTTACGATAGCATAGTTTACAAACCAGTTGTTTCAAACCTTATAAACTAAGTTTGATAATTATTACAAACCATAGTAGTAGTGGAGCGGCATAATTAATATATACATAACACACAAAATAAACATCCTGCCCAAGGATCACACATTTTACTTCTCATTGTCAGAATAAATGATAGTCATGCAGCACGATCCAAAACAGATCTGCTCATGAGGCTCACCTGCAACAAGGGGTCAACGAACCCTGAGTACAAAAGTACTCAACAAGACTTAACCGAAACAAAATTGAGAAGACTCAGGAATGCAGGCTCAGGGATTCAAGGTATAGCTTTAACAATAATCAAAGTTCTTTTGCGTAAAAGCTCTTTAATAAGATTCTTTATATAGAAAACTTTATAAAATCATATACAAAGCTGACACGATCCATGTTGACATCATGAACTTCATATCCAACACCTTCACAAGCCTTATTCGAGTTCCAGTTATTAATACTACGATGATGAACAGAGAAGTGAGTCTCCATAACCGAGGAGCAACGACGATTCGAACCGATTAAAACCCAGCTGGGGATTTCAGACCACACGATATATGCAGGTCCTCGACCTACATATACCAACCTACCCTCGGATCCTCTAAACAAGAACGGGTCTGCGCCACCCGAGAATACAGTACTCCACCAATCCAGCCCATTGCCACGTGGGTACATGCTATTCCCGCCATCTCTCCACTCCCAGTGCGCGAGTAGCCATTCTCGTAATAGAATCGCCAAGTTCAGGCTTACCAGAGTATGTGGTTAGTACTACAAAGTCTCAACGCACACAGTTCAACAACGGACGTGCCTTAATCGACCCAGGCAGAAAGAACCCGCTCACAAGACCTCCATGTCTTGTGGCTCACACACACCGAGTCCACCCGATCTAGATTTATTACTCCACATGCTCATATTTCATGATAACATAAGTAACCAAAGATCCATTTAAAACCTGCAGGTGACAGGTAATCACCTGGCTAAGCATGACTAAGCATATCTAGTCATTTTCGAATTAAAACTGGTAACAAGGTAGATATGGAAAAACAAGGTTGGTAATGCACCAATTAGGTTTCCACTTAACTCCTAATCACTTAATGCAATAATGGAAAGCAAAAGCGAATTTAATTTGTAAAACACAAGGTAGGGTTGTATGCATCCGGGGCTTGCCTTCGTTGATGGAAAAGTCTGGCTCCTGCGACGTTACACAAGTATTTGATCCCACCTCAACAGACGGATTAACCTCCTCCACAACTTGATTAACTACCACGTGCTCACCTTCGTTCACTACACGTAGTAACATTGCCATGTTTAACATGATGCGAGATACAAAATATGATGCTCGATGATGGATGCCAATTAACAACTAATTAAACATATTCATAAAACTTATTTCAATTGAACTCAATTTTTTTTTTGTAAAAGTTCATCACATGATAACTAAGTGGCAAAACAATTTTCATAATTTTTGGATAATTAATTAAGCCTAGAAAAATCATGAAAACTCATTTATTAATTAATTGAGCAATTTTTATCATATTCAAAAATGACTGAAAAGTAACATTTAATATTTTTCCTAAATAATATACATCATAGAGAGGTCACACAAAAATTTTCATAATTTTTGGAGCTCTAAATAAATCTACACAAAAATAACAAATTACAGCACTATTCAATCATTTCTGAAAAAGGAAAAATTCCATTTTGAACTCACCCGCTCACACAAACAACTCAGAAAGAACCAGGAGTCACACAAACAACTCTGAAAAAGAACCTAGAGCTCACACAAACAACTCGGAAAAAGAACCTGGAGCTCACACAAACAACTCGGAAAAGAACCTGGAGCTCACAAAAACAACTCGAAAAAGAACCTCGAGCTCACACAAACAACTCGGAAAAGAACCTGGAGCTCACAAAAACAACTCGGAAAAGAACCTGGAGCTCACAAAAACTACTCGGAAAAGAACCTGGAGCTCACAAAAACAACTCGAAAAAAGAACCTAGAGCTCACACAAACAACTCAGAAAAGAACCTAGAGCTCACAAAAACTACTCGGAAAAGAACCTAGAGCTCACAAAAACAACTCAGAAAAAGAACCTAGAGCTCACACAAACAACTCAGAAAAGAACCTGGAGCTCACAAAAACAACTCGGAAAAGAACCTGGAGCTCACAAAAACAACTCGGAAAAGAACCTGGAGCTCACAAAAACAACTCGGAAAAGAACCTGGAGCTCACAAAAACAACTCGGAAAAGAACCTGGAGCTCACAAAAACAACTCGGAAAAGAACCTGGAGCTCACCAAAAACAACTCGGAAAAGAACCTGGAGCTCACAAAAACAACTCGGAAAAGAACCTGGAGCTCACCCCGAACGCACTGGAGCATAAAGCTGGATCAAAAGAGCAATGGATGAGTGGTTCGACGTGCACAGGAAGCACCAGTAGCTCACCCTAAACTCGATGGAGCAAAGAACAGGGCTGGAGAAGCAACGGTGAAGCAGGTCGACGATCCGAGCAACCACGACGGAGCAAAACGTCGACGGTGGCGGTGCTCCTGCGACTGCGGTGGACAAAACTATCAAGCAATAAGGTATTAAGCACCACGGCATCAAGGCAAAGCTGGAGCTACGCTGAGCAAGGACAAATACGCACCGGAGAGCTCTGGCCACGGCGACACGCTCACGACGGCGGTGCTGCCGGCCGCGAGGAAGAAGAGCAACGAACGGGGGTTCTCGGCGAAATCAAGTGACCAAAACTGGCTGGCTGGGTGCGCAAGGATTAGGCAAAGCTAGGACAGGCTTTGCTGGGACGGCAACGACGCTGAATCAACGGTGAAAGCTCGACAGAGCAGCGGCGATGGCGACGGGAGAAAACAGAGGAGAAGGAAAAACGAAGAACGACGACTACACAGGCTTTATAGGACGGCCAGGAAGCAAAGAGAAGCCACGTAGGGGCCTTTCCCATGCCAGCGCAAAGCCAAGGGCGGCCACAGTCGCGTCTGGAAGCAGAAGGAAGATCGTAGGCGGTGAGTTGGCTTCCGCGGTTACTGTTCATCAGAATTACCAAACTGCCATTCGATTTAAAAATCCAAATTACTCCCAAATTTATGTAACAACTCAAAAATCTCCAAAAATAAAAGTTGTTCCAAATTTAAAGTTCTACAACTTTGCTTTTATAACCATACCCAAATTCAGTCTATATTTTGAAATGCAAATTTGAATTCGAAAAGGGAACATTTAAAGAATCTCGCCTTTTCAAATTACTTCAAATTTTTCTAAACAACTTTGAAAACTCCAAAAACAAACTTTGTATAACTTGACAAGCTCTACACTTTTGCTTTTAGGCCCAACCCCAAAATATGCTTAGATTTTGAAATGAGTTTTTCAGGGTAGGCTTTAAATACTGAAAAATCAAGGTTTTCTTGAAAATTCAAAATCCAAACCAAATTTTTAACTCAATTCAAACCATACAAGGCAACACTCATAACATAAATGTAGACTTGTTTTAGTGAATGCATATCAAAGTTTTCCATATAACCAAATGATTTGCAATGCATATGATGACATGTCCTGTTTTAGTATTTAAACACCCGAGGTGTTACATACGGGCACTTCCTCAACAGCGGTATAAAGCATGTATCCCGGGCGTGCCCTTGAGTTTGCCTGCCTCTAATTATTCTGATTCCAATTGCCATTCTTCTTAGGGTGGGGGCATTCTTTGGCCCAATGACTGACTTGGTTGCAGTTGTAGCAGGGTTGATTACTCCTAGGTCCTGTGGAGTTTCCTTGACCGCCATTCCCTTTAGGTAAGGCAATAGTGAATGCCTTATGGAACACTTTCTGAGGCCTACTGTTCTTATCTTTTGGGGGTGGAGGCCTGAACTTAGGTGTAGGTGGGTGGAACTGTGGTCTAGCTATTATAGGAGCTTTGGACTATGAAGATCTGAAGGCACCTGCCTCAATTGCCCTCTTGCAGCCCTTAGCTGTCGCATGCATGTTGTTATGGTTTTCCTGAGTTAAAGCATCACTAATAAACTCGTTATAGGTGGTGCACTTGGAATTGGCCATGATCTTCATTAGCTTCGTGCTCAGACCCTGCTTGAAGCTCTCTATCTTCTTCTCTTTGGTATCAACAAAACCTAGGGCATACCTAGACAGGTTGTTGAAAGCATGCATGTATTCTATAAGGGTCTTTGTCCCTTATGTGAGCCTCATAAATTCAGCCGCCTTCATGCGCATTAGGCCTGGGGGAATGTGATGTCCCCGAAAGGCCAACTTGAACTGCTCCCATGTTACATGCACATTAGCGGGTAGAGAGGACAAGAAATGCATCCACCAAATCCCTGTCGGTCCCTGCAACTGATGGGACGTATACTCAGCCTTCTGGTGCTCGGTGACCCTTAGTAGATGAAACTTTTGCTCAATAGTGTTGAGCCACTCATCCGCCTATAGCGGTTCCTCTACCACCTTGAAGATAGGAGGCTTTGTATCCAGAAATTCCTTGAAGGTACTGTGCTGGTTTGGCTTAGGCCCCCGTTGTTGTGGGTGGGCACGAGCTGTGTTCTGCGCAATGAGGCGCAGAGCTTCCTCCATAGTTCTTTGGCTTCCAAAGAATTGGGCAAAGAACTCCTGAGTAGACGGCAATGGCGGTGGCGGTAAGTCACCGTCGTTGCCATCATGGCTGCTGCTAGCTCCTGCATGGGTGCGAGTCATCTGCAAAATTGCAACAATAAGTAATTATTGGATGATGTAAATAGATTGCAGACGAATTGTATAATCATGCCAAACTAAAATTACTGGAGAGAATCTCAAATTCATACAATAAAAATAGAGGCATAATAATTCATTCTCGCAATATGACACCACCAATTTGATCACTTATTGGACTCATAGTATGTTAACATTCAAATTATGATCATCGATAAGACGAACTGTAATTGCATTAGTGTTCAACCAAATGTGCAATAACATGCAAATACCAATATTACATGATAGTCCAATCACCAACACCAAACTCAAACTACAGGTCCATTACATAGATAGTGATGATACATCTAGTGTTTCCACTAGTCACTAAGCAATCTAATCCGCATTATGATCACTGTCGAGGTCAGAGATAGGATCATCTCCCTCCTCAGGCTCCACTTCTTCCTCATCCTCATCTTCATCTTTCTCCATATTTGGACCATCTTCTTCCCCATCAAGGATTGGGTTTAGCTGGTTGTTCAGATAGTGCACCTCATGCTAAAGGTCCATCACTTGAAGCTAAGCTTGTGCAAGCTGCTAACGTAAGCCCCTTTTAGCACGGTCCTACACATTACTTATGGTACAATGTCTATCTCCTTCTATTCTTGCTGTAGTGGCATGGTTGTTTGCTGCGTCCCGCTGATGTGTAGCTGTGGACGCCTCTGTACGGGCGGCCTCCAACTACTCCCATAGTCCTACAAGCAATGCTTGATCATCAGCTCTTGCTTCTTGGGCTGCTGCTCTCTGTTGATCCACTTGCTCCATTTGGGTATGGAGATTGCCCAAAGTTGCATAGGCTTGGTCAGATTCCCATTGGGCTTCACTTGCTGCTTTCTTATGCCTGCACACATGCTTCTTGAGCTTGCGTTGTGCGGCTTCAGCTCTCATGAGCTTGTCCATACAAGTGGTGTATGATTCCTGCCAGAAATCCCTGGTGTCTTGGCGTGTACAAAACATCTTCATCACCGCAAACATGGCACTCATAGTGGGACTAGAGCTATTTGCCCGCTCATCTCGATCTCGGATCAATGTATTTTTGTTGCATTGTTCTCATATTGCTGTGGATGGATCCACCCAAGGAAATATACTAGCGGCACTACTGGTAAGTGCATCCCCATGCTACTGATAGATCTGACTCAAAACCTCAAAAGCCACTACTTGGGCAGCCTCCCAATGAGTTTTCCCTTCTGAATCTGCCTTCCACTCCTACCAGAAAGGTGCTTGTGTGCAGGCTGGTATGGTTAGCTGCACCTCATACCATGGATGTCCCTCCAGGTACTCTTCATTCCAATGATAGAGAGGTGGCTCATGATAACTCACAAAGTGCAACACCCTCCAAAGCAAAGCAGGAGTTCCAAACACCATCAGGAAATTCTCACATCCAACTGGTGCTGCCATCTGTACCATCAATATGTACAACTTTTGTGAGACAACGCCATAATGGATAAGAGTTACATAATCGAGTAAGAAATTTATAAAGGGAGGAACAATGCAAGTATTGATTAATTATTATCATGATGCATGCACGTTCCGTACGTCCTCACAAACTTAGGAAAAAATTTATTTCTAACGATATACACGGTGGCATACATATGTTCTCTCATATATAGTGTAACTAGTCGAGCTACATGTTTCGTTGTTAGTGTACCTGCATAAGAGTTTCATTTTAGCCTAATCCCATAATTAAATATGCAGAATGTAAATCTAAATACTTCCATATATGTATACCCATACATATATTTCCGTATCAAAGCTACCCGATGACAGTTTATAACCACAATTAAATACGCACCATATACACATGCAAGCATGCATACATAGCCATACCAAAGCTAACTCTCCCCGACCGCACGCTCACATATTGCGGTCATGCCACTCATCAACTTACCTTCTTACCTTGGCGTAGAGGCATTTGATCCATACATTACCAATTACCATTCAAGTGAATGGCATCCATACAATAGCACGCCATATGGACAACGAAAATAAAACCCCCAAGTTAGTACTTAAATAGCCACCTAATAGTCCTTAATTTGGGCATAAGGAAAGTGATCACTAGCACACTTTAGATTTCAAATACCTATTTATATAGCTATTAGTTGCTAGATAAGGGTTTTGGAAAACAAAAGCTTTTGTTTTAAATACACATGTGGCAATTAATGTTGAATCTTGCTCTGATGCTAGCTATCGCAGAACCAACCAATTTATAAGAGCACAAGTACAATGGCAGCCCGCAAGCGGTCACACTGTCATACTTGAGCCCATATAAACCCGATAGTCTGTCGAGTACCACGATGGGTCTCAATAAACGATCCACAACAACCAAGATCGTACATAATTCAACATACATGTCACATATTACATAAAGTTCGCAGATACATTTCCATCATCAGAGTATGAAACAAAGTTATTATAAACCAAGTTTGATAGATAATAGTGGAAGCAAAATAAGTTTGAAAGTAGCATTTGACAACATAGTTTAATACAGTGCCAACATAATGATCACAGTCCACAAAAGCATGTAGAGGGATTAGTAAAGAAGCCTGCCCAAGGCTTACTCCTCATCCACAGTGGGATAGAAGCAACTCTTACAATAACCATGATATATTGTGCCATCTGCAATAATGGGAAATAAAACCCTGAGTACGAGAAGGTACTCAGCTAGACTTACCCATCATAAACCAGAAATAAATTAACTCCAAAGATTATGCAAGGTTGTATAAGTGGTTGTAGCTTGACAACATTTGCATAAAAAGCGATTAACTTAGTTATACAATTATGATTCCGTTATCAAGTTAATTATGACTATCCATCTCTAAATTAGCAACTATCCTATGCCAAATATGTGGTATATCATTTTAAGAGCATACAATAGTAACCATAGCAGGTATTGTAATTCCATGTTTATTCGAACCATTATATTCCATAATACAATTACTACAAGGTTGGAGCTAGCCAAGTTTCTCACTATCCGGGAGAGACGGCGACTCGAATCGATTTTAACCAGCTGGGAATTTATTCCTAACACAAACCTAGGTCTACCAACCATGGTAGCCTTAGGTCACCTTTGGTACAACTCAAGTACACATTTCGCGGGTTCGCCTAGCGCCGCACAATCAGGGATAGCAAAATGCCAGGATGTTCAGGCCCAGCCTACCCTTAGGCTCAGTCTGGCTCTCCGCACATCCTTACTACCATCTAGAGTGCGCACTCTTATAGAGCAGGGCCCGTCCTAAGTTGAGCTACTTGGCTTCATGGTTGGAACGAGTTATCCGGCCAGCTAAGTGATAGGCATGCATTCAATCTTGTCAAAAGGTCCAACAATGGTATGGTCCTTAATCGGCATAGACGGAATCACACGAGTCAACCTACCATAAACTCTGCCTGGCCTCAATTTACATTACCCCATGGTTCTTTTACATGATAGCAAATATAGCCAACCGTGCTTCGGTATCCACCTATATCTCGCAGGTGATAGGAAATCACCCGACTTCTACCGGTCTAAGCAGGGCTAAGCATATATTCGATCCTGAACCTATAGGGTTAAAGGTATATTTCTGGACAAGGAAATTATATGCATCAAGTGGTTCCAATCAACTCTTATAACCTAATGCATCAATCATAAAGGACTCAAGTAGTATTTTGTAAAACACTGGGAGACTTAGAATGCTCCAGGGCTTGCCTTTCAGAAAGGAAGTGGGGCGGTGGTCAGGACACTCTAGAAGCTCTTCTGGGGTCTACTCCTTGCCTTTGGGAGCTATGGCTTGAGGAATCTCCTGCTAGTCCCCTTCCTCTCCTTCGTTGAACTCCAGCAACGTTATCTCCTCTATCGATCCTAGATACATGAGTATGGCATAAGATATTGCGAAGGCATATATGCTGACAAGTATAGTATGATGACACATGATGAATGCATTCATGTAAGTATTCTTAACAGCATGGTGTTAAAGTAATAACAAGTGCATCACATTTTATTGAGTATGTGCATATCTCTTTTTGATTATTTAATCAAACACTTCAATAATTCATTTACTATACCACACAATAGCAGCTACTTGTTTTACTCATAACTGAAGTTCTACTTATCCAAATGCTATGATCTTGGACTTTGTGGAAATCTTATAAAATTGTCTACAACTCTTATTTAATCACCAAAAGCTAATTCACATTCTATCCTAACCAAAATAGGCAATCAATCCAGTGCTATCCAGAATTTCCAGAGACCAAGCATTTCGGAATACTAACTTTAAACAGCTATAACTCCTAAACCCTTTGGCCTATTATCCTAAAATTTTAACACAAGATATATGAAGAAGTTACCTACAACTTTGTTATTAACTATTTTTACAGCAAACACCATTTTTACTATGCAAAACACCAAACCATTGAATCTGTACGAAAACCCTTCTCACCCAAATTGTAAAGCAACGATATTTCTATTGCATATAAACATTCCAAGTTTGACCTCACCAATCATGCCAACAGTACAAGGACATACTACTGTACAAAAATTTGCATAGCAATATTTTACATATTTTTATCCCTACAAATTTCCTTATAAAATGCCATTTATTAATAAATAAATAGAAAGACCATTTTTAAATCAAGTCTACAGCAAACTTATTATTTTTCCTAGCTAGAGCATGTCAATACAAAACCCACAAAATTGAAATCACATTTTTATCATTTTTCTAGCTCAAGATATCTAATTTACAAAATGGTAACCATATGAAAAGCACTCATTTAACTATATTTAAATCACCATAAAAAATACCAGAAAATGCACATTTCATATTTTTATAAAAAACTACACTTCCTAAGGAACACAACAAAATTTGGTTCACCTAAAATGGACATCTATAACTCCACTTATCATTTTTCAAAGTTAGCATGTAAAACTAAATAAAAGAGCTATCATGTGAAGCTATGTCGCTGACAGCTAGGGCCCTCGGGTCAGTCGGACCCCACACATCAGCGACGGCAAAACAGAGCATGGAGCGGAACAACCGGAGTTCACCGACGGTGACCCTCACCGGCGACGGCACCTACTTCGGAGTGACCCCCAAGACCTCCCGCACCGATTGAGCTACTAAGTTGGGCCTATTGCCGGCGCTAACGACGACAGCGGCATCAACGGCGGCACGGCAGAGCAGGATGACGGCGCTACGCCGGCGGTGAGCGCGACGACTCGATCTAAGGAGTCTATGAGCAGCTACCCACGATGGCGGTTCTAGAGCACCAACCACTACAGTGAAAGGCGGTCGAAGGCGGTGCGGCCACGACGATAGAGTGAGGCGACGGAGCACCGGCGAGGTCGTGCGCGGCACGACGGCTTACCGGGCACGGTTGGTAAGCAAATGTGGGCGCGGTGAGACTCTGGGACGATGATGGAGTGGCTGCGGTGGTGAACGAGCGAGGTGGAGCGAGCTGGTGCCAATAATGGCGACGACGGCGCGCCTAAGCTACGGTGGCTGCTGCGCTGCTACGGACGGCGAAGGAGGAGACATAGAATTGAAAATGTGAGCGCAGGGATGGAGCGGGCGAGTGTAGGGCACGATATAGTGCACTCTGGCCCAACACGGTTGCGCTGGGTAGGACACCGGCGACGCGCGGCCTCCATCGGCTCCACACGGTGTTCATGCACTGGTGACGGTCGGCCACCGAAGGCCGGTTCAATTTAGTCATCAGCGTCCATGATACATGCCTGACAGTGGTATTTTATGAAGCTTGATCTTCTAATCCGTGAAGCATTAGCGCACACACTCTAAACCAAAGTCATAGACCTACATACCACCTACAATTCTTCTTAAACGATCAAGACCTAATTCTCAATGGTTAAGGAGTAATATCATCTCAAAGCTGGCCGCATCGACACTGTCAGTTAAACTGACTTAGAAAATTTTGCTAAGTGTTGAAAACAGTGAAAAGCTGATTTTTGTGAGCCAATTTCAAGCATGTTAGGAGCTAAACTAGTCCATGACCCAAAAATAAAAGTTGTTCCTCTCATCAAATACTACAACTTTGCTTTAGTGATCCCATCCATGCAAAGTCTCTATCATATAGTTCAAACTTGGTCAAACTTATTACATTCAAATGATGACTTATACTTGAACTATGACTTAGTGACCAATTTAGCCCTAGCCATGAATACCAAAGTTATTCATAATGACACTCTAAACATGTTTAAGCTATTTATAAGGTCACACAATCATTTCATACATTGGTTACACATAAAGCTTTCTAGATCAACATACATAGCATCACTTAAGTACTTGATCATGCAAAGTGATCTTCATGAACCATGTTCCATTAGTCATCCTAAGTGTAGCTAATATGTTTTAGTGACTCACATCAACCATTTACATGTGTTCACTCATGATCATATGCATATATACAAAGAAACATAAAATATCAAGCATGTTTCATATGTTTCAATCACATGTTTCAAATGTAAAAGCTTAAATATGAATGCTTGATGCTCATGCTCATGCAATTCAAGTCAAAATATGAAAGCTCAACACCTAGGTTGTTACATCGGAAACCACAACACCCGCCTAGCTCAGGGCTATGACGGAACCACCCAATTTATACAAGATCAAGTAGGGTTGTACCCATTTAGCACGTTGATGCGCACATACTCTCACTTATATAAACCTGGTAGTCTGTCGAGTGTCACGAAGGACCTCGATAAATCAACATCAGAACCAAGATCATATGATTAAGCAAATACATATCACATACACAGAGTTGTAGTAGAAATGATGTTTACAATGAGTTCACAAATAATAATACAAGTTTGGGTTTCAAAACCGGTTAAGGGAAAACAACATAGCTTTCAAATGATTATAGTAATATATGTTCCAAATACATTGCTAGCATAAGTAACATCCTCTGATAAAAGCATATAGATGAGAAATAAATATAGAGTCACCGAGCCCACCGGCGGTTTACCACCATCTTCAGCAGGCCGAGAACTTCACCTACAACATGGTGGGATAAACCCTGAGTACTCAAATATACTCAGCTAGACTTACCCATCATAAACCAGAAATAAAGTGACACCACAGAGTATGCAAGGCTTTATAGGTGGAGCTAGCTCAACAAAATTTTGCATAAAAGCCACTAGTTGAGCTATACATTTTACAATTCGGTAACCAAGTTAATTATAGCTATTCGTCTCTAGATTAGCAACTAACCTGTGCCAAACATGTAGAATATCGTTTAGTAATAGGCAATAGTAACCATAGCCGGTGTAGTAGTGTGAGTATCATCATTATAACCATCAAGTTTCCATTAAGTTACTCTACGTTGTTGCTGCTCAGTCAAGTTCTCACTATCCGGGAGAGACGGCGATTCGAATCGATTCCTACCCAGCTGGGGAAATTTATTCCTAACACAAACCGAGGCACACCCCACGAAGGTAGCCTCAAGTCACCTTTGGTACAATTTAGGACTAACTCATAGGTCCAATTAGCGCTGCACCCTCAGAGATTCTACCAATCTACCAGGAAGATCGGGACCCAGTCCTGCCGTTGGACTCATGCCATTGGCTCTCCGCACATCCTTACTACCTCCAGTGTGTGCACTTTCATTTATCAGGGCCTGGCCTAAATTGAGCTACTCGGCTTCGCGGTCGTATCATCTGATCTGGCCAGCTAAGTGCTAGGCATGTGTTCAACATGACATGAGAACATACAGCGAATCGGTCCTTAACCGACATAGACGGGGATAGATAGGCATGGTTATATTCCACGTTAGCACATATAGCCAACCGTGATTAGTTATCAGCCTATATCATGCAGGTGACAGGTAATCACCCAACTTCTACCGACTAAGCATGGCTAAGCATATATTCGATCCTGAACCTACATAGGATTCAAGATATGTATATATATCTGGACAAGGAAGATATATGCAGCAAGTGGTTCCAATCAACTCCTAGTACTTAATGCATCAACATAAAAGGACTCAAGTTGATAGTTCAAAAACATAGAAGGCTTAGAATGCTCCAGGGCTTACCTTTCACAAAGGTTGAGGGCTGGTGATCTAAGCACTTAGGCAACTGTTCACTGTTGGGCTCGCCTTCTCCTAGGGCCTCCTATTGCTGCACTTCCTGGGGATCGGCCTCATACTCCAATACGGTGAGTTCCTCCGTCGCACCTATTGCATGCATAGGCAAAATGGATTTTGCTGTAAAAATGATTAATAACAAAGTTGTAGGGAATTTCTTTATCTTGCTTGTGTCAAAATTTTAGGGCAATAGGCCAAATGGCTTGAGAGTTATAGCTGTTAGAAGTTGGTTTTCCGAAATGCTTACTCTCTAAAATTTCTGGACAGACCTGAAAAGTTTACCTGTTTTGGCTAGTATAGTGGTTGAATCAACTTTTTGTGATTAAATGAAAGTTGTAGAAAATTTTATAAGCTTTCCAGAAAGTCTAGGATCATAGCATTTGATTGAGTAGAACTCCATTTATGATCTAAACTTGTAGCTGTTGTGTTGTGGTCCAGAAATGGACTGAGTGTGGATTCTTGAAATTTCTAGAGAAGAGATATGCACCTACTCAGTAAATAAGAATTTAACCTTATTATCATCCTAATGACCTAATATGATAGTGATCATTTAACCATGCACATTATCATGACATGTCATCCATGATCCTTCTTATGCATTCATGATCCTCACTTATTTCCTCAGAAAACACCATTTATTAAAAGATAAATAGCAAGACCCTACTCCAATCAAATTTACATATCTTGAATCCTATGTAGGTTCATGATCGAACCATCATACTTGAACCCATATAAACCCGGTAGTCCAATGAAATCACGAAGGATCTCAAACAAACTAATGTACAAACCAAGATCATACATTATTCAACACAACCAGTCACATGTTACAACAGGTACACAAATAGTTCTCATACATTGGAGTTTCAATGAAGTTATTACAACTCAATTTGGAAGTAGCGGAAGCAACATAGTTTTGAAACAACATCATGATAGTTCAAATACATAGCCAGTTTAGGATCACCTCCAACAAAAGCACATAGAGAAGATGATATAGAATGATCATGCCCTTGGTCTTACTCTCCATCAACTGCAGGAGTTATGCAATGCTTGTAGTAACCATGGTACATCATGTCATCTACAACAAATGGGAATAAACCCTACTTCTAGTTGTTCTTCTTGTGATAGAGGCAATTTCTTGCCCAATGGCCGGGCTTGTTGCAGTTCCAACACGGCAGGTTGCTGGGTGGAACATTGGAACTTCCTTGTCCTGAGCCGCCCTTTGGTAGAGCAACCAAATAGGCCTTGTGAAATACATTCTGGTTTTGAACGGTTTGCACCTTTTTCTGAGGTGGCCTAAACTTGGGAGCAGGTGGGCGAAACTGAGGTCTCGCAGCAACTGGAGCTTTTCACTAAGAAGTGCCTACTTCAAAGGCTCTCTTCTGATTCTTGGATGCAGCATAAATGTTGTATTGATTGTCTTGAGTTAAGGCATCACTGACAAATTCATTGAAAGTGGCAGACTTGTTATGATTTTCCAAAGTTTCAGCCATAAAAGAAAAATAGATTTTCATCGAGGACCCTAACTTTTCACTAAAATGGATTCTAGCAAACAGGTCCTTATAGGTACTATTCAAATGAGTCACAAACTTTGCAAATAGATCCTTCCCTTTCTTCAAATTCTCGCGCGAGGTCCCTCACACGAATAGAGTAGAGGACATTGGGGAAGAGGTCAATTTTTGACCGAGGAAGTGGTCGACAATGGCGGGGAAGAGGTAGGGGAGCACCTAGGGGTCCACACGCATCCGCTAGTGCCCCTATATTGCTCCACGGTGGCTCGAGGCCAGTCAGCCACGTGCACAGGCACCGGCAGCGGAATGGGTTTGTGACAATGAGCTGTGATGGTGGAGAGAAGGCTGACACGATGGTGCTGGAGCTTTGATAATTGCTATTATACTTGTGCTCTTATAAATTCGATGATTCTATTACAAGGGTGCCAGACGCCCTGGGCTAGACTTAGCAGGTAAGGATTTAATGCACTACAGTGACAGTGACCTAGACAACAATGGCTAACACCCTAGGATCCAAGATGCTCAGTCCAAGCCCGGATGTTTATGGCCCATAGGCGTTCGTGAAAAGGATGAGGCAAACACCATTCTTAGCTTGGTTCCACGCGCCGTGGAACATCATCAAGTACTCCAAGGACACCAACCCTGCCATATGGCTAGAAGACTTCTACCTTGCTTGTCGAGCAGGCTAGTTGGATGTCGTTCTCTACATCATCCAATACTTGCCGCTCTACCTCGCGGAAAGTGCCCAAGCATGGCTTGAGCATCTCCCCATGGACAGCATCCACTCATGGGTAGACTTCAAGTGTATCTTTATTGGGAACTTCTAGGGCACATACGTGCACCCTAGAAACTCCTAGGATCTCAAAGCCTATAAGCAAAAAGCAGGAAAAAGTCTACGCGAGTACATCCGCCGATTTTCCAAGTAGTGCAATGAGCTTCCCGACATCATGGATGCAGACATGATCGAAGCATTCATATCTAGCACGACCAATGAAGCACTCACCCATGAGCTCAGACACAGCAAACCGCGGATGACACGAGAGTTGCTTGACCTCGCAACAAGCCATGCCTTCGATGAGGAGGCCGTCCGGGCAATCTTCTACAAATACAAGGGTAAGGCTTAGGCTGAACCCATGGACAAGGCTAAGGACCACAATCAACGAGGGAAAGGCAAGAAACATAACTAGAGATGCCTCAACAGCGAGCTTGTTGTGGTAGTCGATAGGATCCATAAGCAGAAAACTGGCAAGCTCAACCATGTTAGTTTTGACAAGATAGTCAAGTTGTCATGCCGTAACCATGGCTACCTAGTCAAGCACACCCTTAAAGAGTGTGACCTCATCAAACACTACTCCAAGGGTGACTACAAGGCTATCGGCATGGACACACCATTTGGATCCATTGGCGATGAGGGAAAAATGGATGCTTATCCTAACCCGAAAGGGTGCCTCATGATCTTTGGTGGACTGGCAGTGTATGAGTCTAAGTGCTAGCAAAAGCACATGGCTAGGGAGGTCAACATGGCCATCCTAGGCGTGGCCATCCTGGCCTTCCAGAAATGGTCGAAGACTATGATCACTTTTGACAGAAAGGATCACCCCGATCACATTCTGCAACTAGGACATTTTCCCCTTGTCGTCGACCCGATCATCGGCAAGACCTGCCTATCTCGTGTCCTCATGGATGGTGGGAGCATCCTCAACCTCCTCTATGCTAAGACCTATGATGCCATGGGACTGTCGCGAATGGTGATACGGCCATTTGGTGCTCTGTTCCACATAGTCAAACCTAGGCTTTAGTCCATTCCCCTCAGGCAGGTCGACCTACCCATAACATTCGAAGGTTGAGCAAACTTCCACATGGAAATGCTCACCTTCAAGATAGCGGACTTCCCCAACGCCTACCATGCCATCTTGGGGCGACCATGCTATGCCAAGTTCATGGCCATCCCAATTACACTTACCTTAAGCTCAAGATGCCTGATCCCCATAGGATCATCACCATAGGTGGCGACCTTCAATAGGCCCACCTCTGCAAGCAAGAGAATTACGGTAAGGGAACATCACAATAGCCGCATGCCAACCCCCATAGCCTTGACTTGCTTGGGCGGCAACGACTGGCGCCATGCTAGAGTAATGCTTTAAGGGGAACCCCTAGGAGTTGGGCCCAAGTATAACTCCCCTACATGGTAAGGGAACATGTAGAGGTCAAGCCCAACGACCTCAACCGTGGCACGTGATGAAGACCTATGATGAACCGACACGAGGGTGACACGATCGATGAGCTCCGTAGGGCTCGTGACACAACACACTCCTTGACTTGATGAGCCACGCATTCTAGGCCTCGCCGCACCAAACATCGTGGGTACCAAGTGCCTCATTAGTAGCACAGACATCCAAGCACCTGCATCTAGGTTCTTGCAAAAGGGAGCTTCTTCCTGGCTAAAGTCTTTGTACATGTTTACTTGTGCAAATTCTTTCCTACACCTAGAGATCATGACACGGCCACCATGACACGTTAGGAAGTGCATGTTGAAAGTGACACTTTGGCGACACTCTTGTTCCCAAGTGACCTATTTTAAGCGGTGCGTGTCGATCGACACGGCTCACTCACAGGGGCTACACCATGACACAATCATGCATCGGCACACATCAATGGGTCGCATGAAGCTAAACCACAAGAGCCAGCTCTCGGCAAGGCCACGCACCCGTGCGTAAGAGAAAGGGAAGGAAAGTTACAGTATCAAAAGAAAAGAGGTCAAAGGAGGGCACGATGCCATTGGATTTATCCTACAATACTTCAGTCATGAAAATGGAGTCGCACTAGGCTAAGACTCGTGGGTTGATCCCTAGGCAAAGGTTGCACAACTATGGCATTCGAACGATCAGATCATCGGCAAGCACGGCAAGTCTATGGCGCACGAGAGTAAAGAAACCAAGAAACACAAACTAGGAAGATCAGTTTATTCATTTTTAAAGGACCCTAGGTACAACCTAAGGCCCTTGGCCATCGCCACATAGGATGTCCTCCACATTCATGGTGGCCACGACAGCAGCAAAGTCACTGACTAGCTCCACCCACTCCACCTGCCCGACGTGGTCTAGGAACCCGAGCTCCACCCGATGGAAATCCTAGCCAGTGCATAGTTGCATGGCAGCAAGGGTGACGTTGGCTCCCTGCCAGATCCCTACCACCACCATGCCCTCATGGTCCTCTATCAGAAGAAATTCCCAGAGGCAGGCTTCGTCCATCTCGTGGTCGGAGGCCACCGCTGCTCCTCCAACGCTAGCAATAAGATGACACGAGGGTTAGAAGCTGTCAATACTAGAACAGGACGACAAGACAAAGAGAGCCCTTAGCAACGATGTGGACCTAGGCGTCAGAGATCACCTACCTAGGCAACGAGGGCCACCCTAATGGTGTTAAGGCAGCACTCTAGCTAGCCCACCTCGTGGGTGGTGTCGAAAAGGATCTGGCGGGCCTTGTCCACCCTTCGAATGAGCTTATGAAACTCCCACTAGTCATTCGAGGACGACGAGGAGGAGGAGGATGAGCTTGACCCACTGCTGGTAGGTCACAGCACAGGCAACGCTAGTGGCCCCACCTGATGCGATGTGGGAAATAGCTCTAGAAGCATCACTGATTAGCATAGGTCAATCCTCATCTCAAAACCATACTTGAAAACTTACCCTTGCCCACGTAGAAAGGCTCGGAGATGTGGCGACAGCCTGCCAGCCTCTAGTGACTCCTTTCGTGGACGCTTGCCATGATCCATCTTGATGGGCGGAGAAGAAACTGCAAGAGCATACGAACAAGATGAGGGAATGGTAGAGCAAGCAACCTAGAGCAGAGGCCTCCCCCACTATACCACTCCTATGTATTTATACCCATGGCAAAAGCCTAAGGCACATGCATGCTCACTCACATTTACTAACCGCTTGGGGGATCCTATAGAGCAGGTGGAGCGATTAGAGGGAAGGTAGAGCGATAGTTGCCCATGTAGTTATAGCACCCAGTTTTAAAGACAAAACTAGATACACACTATATATGAGCCTAGGAAGTCAAATCTCACATATAGCCACAAATAAGGGAAATATCAATAAACAATGCTTAAATACATAATGTATTAGTATAAAGGATATAACCTCAGAGTATAGACAGTGGAATGACAACTCCAATCTTCAGGCGAAGACTCCAAATCCATAGAGACGACTAACCGGTTGACCACATGCCTAACTCCTCCAAACCAGCAATCTGGTACCCATCTAGGATTTTTATCCAAAGTATAGAAAAGTAAAGCATGCGTAAGTACATCTCATACTTAGCAACATAACATGGGGTTCATGAGGCTCAAAAGGCTGACACTAGTTTAACTGCGATTAGCTTTTGATTATCACAATTTTAGCAATTGGGTAGCAACAAGTTTATCCATAAGCCCATAAACACATGATCAGGTAAACATGAATAATGAATAGCATAAATAATTAATCATTAGTACAATTATCCATTAGTGATCATCTCTATTCCATAAGGGTCCAAGGCCGCTCGTGTCCATAAGCACGGCTGTTATAACAGTTTTACACTCTGTAGAGGTTGTACACTTTCACTGTGAGTCATGATTTACCCTTTCGCCCAAGGTAGCTAATCTCTTGACCTACTTCCAAGGAAGGTCGGCAGGGTTCACTATGAAGCTTTTCAAAGGTTCATCTAACAAGTTAGGATCGCTAAGGTTTCCCAATCAATAAGCATGAGCCCTCCTCCAAGGAGTGACTAACAAAATACCAAGAAACCAAAGTGCACCCTCTTGGCAGGCCAATATCATACAAATCAGAGCCCCTCTTATGACATAAAGGTAACCTCTAACAAGCTAGAAAAGGTCCTCATACTGAGCTAAAGCCAAAGCCATATAGCCCTCACAGCTGTACTGTAAGTCCCGAATGATCACTTTCAGATAAGTCCTTAGGGAGAGGAATCTAGAGCACCATAAAAATAGCCCAATGCTCTAGCCCCCTAGTTCCATGTTGCTAAAAAGCATATTTTAAATATTTATTGCATATACCATTAGTCAAGTTACAAGATCAAGGTCTTTAATTGAGCGCTAGCATCATACTACCCAATGCAATACCCAAAGATATCAAGGAATCCAGGATATCAATTAGCTAGGGAGTTTACTATAGATGCCAAGGTAGACACATGCATCATGAATAAAATGATTAATGATGAATAGGTATCAAGGATGGTCCCATGCTATACTTGCCTTACACACTGATCCTTCGGTAAGCTTTAATCTTCAACGTCCTTCTCCTTCTTCTGGATCACCACGTATATCTCATCGACTGGACATAATCGTAGAACACCACATAAACATCCATACACATACATGCATAGCATACAATTACATCTATATCAGAAAAGTACACCAATCATAGAAAATAAGTAAAAGAATTTGAAACACGATTCTACGCATCGCTACGAACACACAGTCGCGAGAAGCACTCTAATCGGAGCTACGGTTGAAAAGATACAACTACCAAGAGATTCGCTTTATATGTGGAAAAGAAAACTATAGGCTTCATTTATTTTAACTATATAAATCCATATAAGATATTTTATAAATAATATAGATTGAATTAAGTTAATTTTAGATTTGAATTATAAACTTAAAGTAAAACAAATCATATTTTATTTATGAAATCTAGTTGCATAATCATTAATCAAGATATGATTTAAACCATGATTTTGTCTAAAATATTAATATAGTAAACACTATTACTATTGTGTAGATCTCGTCGTTATGAATCTAACGCAACTTGAACGGACTATTTCGGGGTTAAAATGAATAAGTTATAATTTAAACAAGTTTTTCTATAGTTAAATAATAAATTAAATCTACCCATGAATTTTAGACATTGAAAACATGTCTAATATAGTGTAAACACGTAGAAAACATAAATACGGTCCTAACGCAATTCGAATAGGTCAAATCGGACTTAAAACGCAAAAGTTACTCATGAAATAAGGTGCAATAGCATTTCTGTAAATAAACTAAACTTATTTTTTGAATTAAAACAATAAAAATATAAAATTACACGGTTATTGGACTACGGGAACTATTTTTGGAAAATACAGGGTCCAAAGTGAATAAAATCAGGACCAAAAAGAAATTATTTTGAACTGATTTGGATTGCGGGTTGATTACGTGAAAACGTGGGGCTAAACTGCAAAACGGCGTGGCTTAACTACGGGTTGACTGCATCTGCGGACCAAGCCAACACGTGGCACACTCCGGTTGGCGTGGTGCAGCATGCGGCGTGGGCGCGCACTGACGTAGGCACGGTGCGCCGGGGAAGAAAGGAAAGGGGAGCGTGGGGCGCTGACGAGCGGGCCAGCGTCGCAGCGAGGGAAGGGAGCGGCATGCGGGCGTGGGCCGAGTAGCGCGCTGAGTGGAAGAGAAGGAAGGCGTGGCTGCGGGCCACTGAGTGGGCCGGTGCGGGGGAGAAGGAAAAGAGGGTTGGCGCGTAGGACTGGGCCGCCAGCAGGCCGAGGCCAAAAAGGGGAGGAGAGCAGGCCAGCGCGGGAGAGAGGAAAGAAGCAGGCCAGCAAGAGGAAACATGGGCCTTCGGGCCAAAACGAGATAGAGAAGGTTTTTCTTCTTTTTATTTTGTTTTCTTTTATTTCAAAGCACTTTTCAAACTCAATTCAAAAGCATTTGAATTTGTTTTGAATTTTGATCAAAACCACACATCACAAAAGAATAAAATGCAACAGCATGTATGCTCACACATGTTTCTACCTTATGATGAATTTTAATTTAATGCAAAAAAAATGTATTTTCATATATTTCATGTGCACAAAAATTCATAAATAAATCATTTTAGCTCTATTTTAAAAGAGGCAAATTTTAGGGTGTTACAATTCTACCCTCTTAAGATGAATCTCGTCTCGAGATTCGAGAAAACTAGGGACAAGGAAGGGAGACAGAACTAGGAATAGAACTCCAATAAATATTTCAATATCTCAACTTGTATTGTAAACCAGCTTACACATGTCTCATCTCCAAAGCTCAAGAATAAAAAGATTTGGATACACGGACTACCCCTTTAAGTCAAGGGAGATACAACTGTCTTAAATACAAAAATTTTAAATTCAAGGGCATAACCAAACTTCATATGACACTCTGGGTGACTCTAACGTGATTATGTTACACCTCAAAGAGATGAGGAAAATTCATCTTCATTTGATTCTCATTTTCCCAAGTTGCATCTTCCTCTGATTGGTTACTCCATTGAACCTTACACACTTTAAGCACTCTTCCCATAAGAGTTCTCTGGGCTCTTTCTAAGATCCTAATTGGATAATCACCATCTGTCGAATGGAGCTCCTCCAAGGGTGTTTGTTCCTCTACACCATCATCTAGAAACTCATAGTCCACTTTACTATCCTCAGTGTTCACACCTTCTATTAGATCATTCCCATTGTCATATTCCTCAGGTGCAGGTTGAATACCCTCATACTCAATCCTTTCTCCTAACAGTGTGGTTAGAAGCACCAAACGCTGGGCATACTTGATCACTCCTTTACATGCAGACATCCATCCCATTCCAAGAATAACATCAATGTCCACTAATTCTAATACAATAAGGTTTGCTTCAAATTTTACCCCCTTTATGTCAAGACTAACTCTTGGGCATATGTGGTTTGCCTTCATTTCTCCTCCTGGGGACTTAACTATCACTGGTTCCTCATTGAAAGCATAGTTATCTTATGATATTTTACATATGCACTAGAGATAAATGAATGTGACGCACTAGGGTCAAACATCACCATAGCAGTGGCTGGGCCTACTACAATCAATCCATAAATGACCTCCTTAGCTCCATGAGTGATAATCATATCCACACTATTCAAACTTCCAAGGATGTAATTTTGCTTTAACTTATTTCCATGCACCTGCTTCCTATGGACATTCTGTTCTAGCTCTTGTTGCAGTTGATTCTGGCCTTGATTGTTTTTGACAAACTTCTCAAGATAATTGTTCTCATAATGTTTAATCTTACCTCAATCATAACCTTTCTCACTGGTAGATGTATTTGTCTTCATGAAGGGGATAGTAGGAGATGACAAACATGGCTCTTGAGAGCTAACCTGTTGCACTTCATCATTGGGTTGCTGATACTAATATGTACTCACAAGTAGATTCATAGGATGTGACTGATATTCTGGTTGCATAACGAACCGAGGATGAGTGTTCCTTAGCTGGCATTGAATATCACGTTTTCTCTTCTTCTCTTCCATCAGCTGAGTCTGCGTCATCAAAGCTTGCTCTATAGTTGGGGGACTTGATAGCGATGGATTAGAAATGGGAATATTCCTTCCAACATCTTGTGAAGCACTTCTCCTAGTAGAGGCCATCTGTTTCCAACATATATGCATTAGGATTCAGTCATTCATAGCATTCTTTACTGTAGTTTCAAGAGATGACAAGATAGGATTGATAGTATGAAAAACTAGAGAAAACCCCAACCATCGGAATATCCAATTCTTCCACATGAAACACTAGAATGAAAGAAAACTTCATCTTGCAAACCCTTCAACTTGGCTACCCCCTTAAGATAAGGTAAAGTAGGGGACACCAAAGTATAGCTTGCATCGTCTTGTGATTGAAGTCTACTGTTGTCCAGAATTTCCTCATGATTTTTTATCATCCAAAATCAGAGATATGAACTGATAAAGATAGGTTGCTCCAAAGATAGGATAGGAAAAATAGAAGAAAACGATAACCCAACTATTTATTTCACTAATCCTTATACCTTAGGCTTATAAACTAAATGAAATTGTGGGAACACCCAACAAGATCATTGCAATTATTACAAAGATGCAAAACAAGCATAAACATAATAACAAATCAACAAAGCACTTAAAGATGCACAACTCAATCATTGACTCAACTTACGCTACTATTGTTTTTATTACATAAAGGCACAACCTTCTATTCCTTAACTAAGGATCTCAATTTAACCAAATGCTTCTTTCGGGTTGGGTATCACTGACACTTCCTGGTGGCAGTCCGGTAGTGATCTTACTCTAGCTACTTCCATGGTGTAATTGTTGATTCTTCTATTGGAAAGATTTAACATAATGTCCTTCCTACTGGCAATGATGGCACCTTCTCTTAGCTAGGTCTTTTGTGATGTCATACTCAATAGAATTGTTGCTTGGTGTTTTGTTAGCTTTCTAACTCTAAAGATTCATCTTGGTTTGACTGATCTGTTTTCTAGCTTGCTTGGTCTTTCAAGGTTGAAACTTCTTATAGGTGATAGTCCACCCATCTATGCATACTCATGTGAAGTAGTTTTAGCTTGAGAAGCTTCTAACTCTTTACAGTTTAGATTCATCTGACTAGGGATTAGAGCTAGATGTGACAAATCCAAATGTTGATTGCTTTCCAATACTTGCTCTATTGAGACTTTCTTTCTCTTCTTATCCACATTAGCTTCACAACTCCGGTTCACCTTAACTTCCCTCTTATTAGACTCGTCCTGTAAATAGGAAAAACCATAATGTTTACAACACTGACATGGATCCTGACTTCCAAGAGTCTTGCTATGAACACCCTCATTGGACTTCATCTTCTTCCAAGCTTCTGCAACTTGTCTCTTTACTAGCCCCTTTGGTATGTTCCTCGGATCTTGCGACAAGCACTGCTAAGAACTTCTGGGCTGATTCATTCCTTCTAGTATTTGCTTTTGCATAGCGAATAGCTTTTCCTTATCAAATGCAATCAAGGGTGACATAGCTTGGTCCTCCTATTCTCTGATGTTGGCAGTTATCTCATTACGATCCATCTAATAGACCAAGAGAGAAGATTCAGAATAGGGACCAGGTTTTCATAAAAGAATAGAGGCTGAAGTGAGCATAACTTTTTGCAAATAACAAGGTTAGAGAAAAAGCAAGAACTAAGCAAAGATGAAAGCATGCTAAAACATCTAGTTCTAACTAGGCTTGCGTCCTATAGTCAGCATTGCTCTTATACCACTTTATAGCACCTAGTTTTCGAGACAAAACCAGATACACACTATATGTAAGCCCAGGAAGTCAAATCTCACATATAGCCACAAATAAGGGTAATATCAATAGACAATGCTTAAATACATAATGTATTAGTATAAAGGATATAACCTTAGAGTATAGACAGTGGAATGACAACTCTAATCTTTAGGTGAAGACTCCAAACCTACAGGGACGACTGACTGGTTGACCACAAGCCTAACTCCTCCAAACCAGCAATCTGGTACCCATCTGGGATTTTTATCCAAAGTATAGAAAAGTAAAGCAAACGTAAGTACATCTCGTACTCAGCAACATAACATGGAGTTCATGAGGCTCAAAAGGCTAACACTAGTTTAACTATGATTAGCTTTTGATTATCATAATTTTAGCAATTGGGTAGCAACAAGTTTATCCATAAGCCCATAAACACATAATCAGGTAAACATGAATAATGAATAGTATAAACAATTAATCATTAGTAAAATTATCTATTAGTGGTCATCTCTATTCCATAAGGGTCCAAGGCCGCTCGTGTCCGTGAGCACGGCTGTTATAACAGTTTTACACTCTGCAGAGGTTGTACACTTTCACTTGAGTCATGATTTACCCTTTCACCCGAGGTAGCTAATCTCTTGAGCCACTTCCAAGGAAGGTTGGTAGGGTTCACTATAAAGCTTTTCAAAGGTTCATCTAACAAGTTAGGGCCACTAAGGTTTCCCCATCAATAATCATGAGCCTCCTCCAAGGAGTGACTAACAAAATACCAAGAAACCAAAGTGCACCCTCTTGGTAGCCCGAGATCATACAAAATGGAGCCCCTCTTGCACCATAAAGTTAACCTCTAATAAGCTAGAAAAGGTCCTCATACTGAGCTCAAGCCAGAGCCATATAGCCCTCACAGCTATACTATAAGTCTCGGATGATCACTTACAGATAAGTCCTTAGGGAGAGGAATCTAGAGCACCATAAAAATAGCCCAATACTCTAGCCCCCTAGTTCCATGTTGCTAAAAAGCACATTTTAAATGTTTATTGCATATACCACTAGTCAAGTTATAAGATCATGGTCTTTAATTGAGCACTAGCATCATACTACCCAATGCAATACCCAAAGGTATCAAGGAATCCAGAATATCAATTAGCTAGGGAGTTTACTAGAGTTGCCAAGGTAGATACATGCATCATGAATAAAATGATTAATGGTGAATAGGTATCAAGGATGGTCCCATGCTATACTTGCCTTACACACCGATCCTTCGGTACACTTTAATCTTCAACGTACTTCTCCTTCTTCTGGATCACCACGTATATCTCACCGACTAGACATAATCGTAGAACACCACACAAACATCCATACACATACATGCATAGCATACAATTGCATCTATATTAGAATAGTACACCAATCATAGAAAAATAAGTAAAAGAGTTTGAAACACGATTCTACGCATCGCTATGAACACACAGTCGCGAGAAGCACTCTAATCGGAGCTACGGTTGAAAAGATACAACTACCGAGAGATTTGCTTTATACATGGAAAAGAAAACTATAGGCTTCATTTATTTTAACTATATAAATCCATATAAGATATTTTATAAATAATATAGATTGAATTAAGACAATTTTAGATTTGAATTATAAACTTAAAGTAAAATAAATCATATTTTATTTATGAAATCTAGTTGCATAATCATTAATTAAGATATGATTTAAACCATGATTTTGTCTAAAATAGTAATATAGTAAACACTATTACTATTGCATAGATCTCGTCGTTATGAATCTAACGCAACTTGAATGGACTATTTCGGAGTTAAAATGAATAAGTTATAATTTAAATAAGTTTTTCTATAGTTAAATAATAAATTAAATCTACCCATGAATTTTAGATATTGAAAACATGTCTAATAGTAGTGTAAACACATAGAAAACGTAAATACGGTCCTAACGCAATTCGAACGGGTCAAATCGGACTTAAAACGCAAAAGTTACTTATGAAATAAGGTGTAATGGCATTTCTATAAATAAACTGAACTTATTTTTTGAATTAAAACGATAAAAATATGAAATTACACGGTAATTGGACTAAGGGAACTATTTTTGAAAAATACAGGGTCCAAAGTGAATAAAATCAGGACCAAAAACAAACTATTTTGAACTGATTTGGATTGCGGGTTGATTACTTGAAAACGCAGGGCTAAACTGCAAAACGGCGTGTCTTAACTGCGGGTTGACCGCATCTGCGGACCAGGCCGACACGTGGCACGCTCCGGTTGGCGTGGTGCACCACGTAGCGTGGGCGCGCACTAACGTAGGCACGGTGCGCTGGGGAAGAAAGGAAAGGGGAGCGTGGGGCGCTGACGAGTGGGCCAGCGTCGCAGCGAGGGAAGGGAGCGACGTGCGGGCGTGGGCCGAGTAGCGCGCTGAGCGGACGAGAAGGAAGGCGTGGCTACAGGCCGTCGAGTGGGCCAGTGTGGGGGAGAAGGAAAAGAGGGAAGGCACGTGGGACTGGGCCGCCAGCGGGCCGAGGCCAAAAAGGGGAGCAGAGCAGGCCAGCGCGGGAGGGAGGAAAGAAGCAAGCCGGCGAGAGGAAACGTGGGCCTTCGGGCCAAAACAAGACAGAGGAGGTTTTTCTTCTTTTTATTTTGTTTTCTTTTATTTCAAAACACTTTTCAAACTCAATTCAAAAGAATTTGAATTTGTTTTGAATTTTGATCAAAACCACACAATACAAAAAAATAAAATGCAACAGCATATATGCTCACACATGTTTCTACCTTATGATGAATTTTAATTTAATGCAAAAAAATGTATTTTCCTATATTTCAGGTGCACAAAAATTCATAAATAAATCATTTTAGCTCTATTTTAAAAGAGGCAAATTTTAGGGTATTACAATTCTACCCCCTTAAGATAAACCAAGTAAGCCTTATGCATTCCTATCTTTTCTATATCATTTCGATTCACATGCCCACGTTCCGCGGTGCACGACTGCTCGCATATGGGCGCCATTAAGACATGATGTGACTTGGGAGGCCAACCGCCCCATCAATCCATGCGCAAAATGACCCACCGCATCCATGACCCCGCGTCGTGCTTAGGAAACCTCTCTTCGGCCGGCCCTTAGAAGGGCTCGAGGCCACAAAAGGGATAGGGACAGGATGAGATGGGCCCACGGCTCTTATCAATGGTGCGGAGCCACATGACCATCTCTCTCTATGTTCGAGTCGTCCGCTTTGAGGGTTGACCCTCTCTAGGGGGAGGCATCTTGCCCACTGACCGCTGCGGAGGTGGTCAAGGACCGACGGGTTTGATGGTCGACGATTTAAGGGACGTCTTGCGACGAGGCACAACCAAACTTCACATCGATTGTGGAGGATATTGAGTCTCGCTTGAATTACCCATCAACCTCGATGAGCTGCACCACTCAGACCATGTGGTTACGATGGACATGCCTCTCCCTATGTGTGGCAAAACCAAACTTGCCCATAACAAGGCATCATGACCCCTTGGGTCAAAAAGGGCATTAGGGAAAAAGGAGGCGGATGCCTATGACCCTGCAATAAGGTTGAGGTCAAGCCTCGATCGACTCCTCTTAGAGCCCTAGGTCCTCAACCCACAACCAGCTCTAGAGCCTTACAAAACTAATGAGAGTCACTGACCCCTCCAGAAAGGTTGATAGAGCTGGTAGCTAACAACACATCCTACGAAAGTCACGATCTGAACGCACTAGATCGAGACGATGGCCCTTGGTTAGGGAAAGCATCTCAAAGACCCTAGCTCCATTCAGAGACATGAACAAAACCCCACAATAGCCTAAAAAGTCTGAGTTAGGGCTCGGGAGGCACAACTCAAATTCCTCACAAATGACCCCAACCCAAAGGCTTGGGAACCTAAACTGACTCAAAGAAAAAAATCATGACGTTTAGATAGCAAATTTTTTCTTTGATCCCTAATGAATGAGTGTGGCTAGAGCAGCACAAGACCTGGCATCACCAACATAATAGAAACAACCCAAGCTCTAGAAG